>NW_027114912.1:545358-602667 GCF_000696795.3 Halyomorpha halys
CTATAGCCCTGATGAAGACCTGAAACTCAGGTCGAAACGTCGGCATAAAATAAATAAATATGGTTTTGTTTATTTATGTTGTTCTTTGCTGACGTTGTTCTTGGGCCCCCCTCCCCCCCCGACAAACTTCTCCAAGCATTAATCTACGGTCAACTATCTACACCTCAATATTGATAAAACATTTTTGTCATTAAACTCTGTCATGATAATAATGCTGAATATATATATGGCTTTATGCTTATAGGTTTTTTTTTTTTTTGGAATTTATACCAGTATCAAGAATAATTAACATCTAGTGTGATATTTTTGTTGTTCTAATTGGCCATTATATTTCTTTTTAGAATAACTGAATAGTTATTCAAATTATTTCAATATGGTGGTTAAAAATATGTCGAGGGAGGCTATTTTTATCTTTTTTGTTCATGCAATAAAATATTTTCAATCAATAATGAAATATGTACTTTTAAAGAATTTTTGAAGGATCTCAGGTTTATTTGTTAGTAAAAATGTTACTTGACAAAAGAATAGTCTAGAAGTGATGTGTTAATTATCCATGCTCATCCCACATTTATCCCCAGGTTTATCATTTGATTTATCCCAAATCTAATGAAGTGCTAGATTCTCACTTTATAGAGGGTCGGTATGCTCTAAAAGGGTTTCCTGATTTGGGAGACTTTGTATTTAATGTTTCCTTAATCAGAAGTCTGCGCAGAATCCCATATTTAGAACATAACTTACTAGAAATTTCCAGACTTGTGAAGAATACATGTCATTATCAGGAGATACTTTACTTAAGACATTTATTAAGCTACATGAATATTTTGACAAATACAAAATATGGCTTGGAAAATTTGAAAAGATTTGGATGAGGGACTTCCTGGCCTAAGCTTTGACAAGCCAGGGGAGGCACTACCGGATATCTACCTCAAGCTTGGCCATACTATTTTATTACTTCTACAGTATCTTTGCTATTTATGCTATTCAGATTAGGTTTGAAGTTAAATATCCTTTTTTGACATATATTGAATAATTGATTTGGGTGTTGAAAGGGCTATAAGACTAAAATAGTATGTTTGAAGTATTATACCGATTATGGTATTTAAATAAATAAACTCTTGTTTGTCTATTCTCAGTCAGCTTATTAAAGTCATTGTCAGTGTTTTTCATTTCATGTAATGTAGCTGTAGAATAAATGATAAATTTGTGGAATAAAGCTTGTAAAATTGGAACATTGGTCAATTTTTCATATTAATTAATTTTTTAATTGTTGGAAGTTGGTAAAAACAGGTTCACAAAATAGCAGAAAAATAATACATATTAGTAAATAAAAAATAAAATAGTATCAGCTGTAAAAGAGTTAAAAAAACAAATAAATAAGTTTAAAAAAACTACTACATAAATGTAAAAACATATGAATGAATCAGGAAAGGAGATTTTACAATACAATTATCTTACTTAGTTAACTGTAAATTAACTGTAATGTAACTAATTATAATTCGTTAACTGTATTATTACTCTTACTTAATTATTCTATTCTACAGTCAGTGTATCTTTTTTATTTTTTGTTCTCTTGTTTATATATTTTTCATATTTTTTATTTATTATAATTGTTTTCATCCACCATTTTATTCTCAGTTTCACTTTTATACTATCTCATTATAATCTTACACATTTAATATTGCTTTGTACGTGGCTTCGGGTGTTCTAAGCCTGACCAGTGGTTCTCTGTACACATTTATATTGAATTTATTCATATATTCTGTATTTATATTTATATATTTACATTCTATGTATTTATATTATGTATTTGTATTATATATCCCTATCATTTCCTGAAGAGAACCGACTGAAAAAGTACGCAATATATTTAACTCAAACACTAGATACCATAGACCCCCTCACCATGGTATGCTAGATATGAATATCAATAATTAATCATTGGAGTTCTTCTCCAACAGTATCGTGTTTACCAATTTACTATGCTATTATTATGAGGTGGCATACAGGGATTATTAGTTATAAAGTAAAGTATTTGTTGCATATTTTATATTTACAATCATATATACATCAGCAAGAATAAATATTATGAGAGAGCATGATAAATCTGTTTCCTTATACTTTAATTATTATGTTATGAATTGAGAAGTACCAGTTGGGATCATTATTATTTATACTGACTCTAAGTTAACAATTCTATTATTGCCATTCAAATTACAACGGAAAAGGTCTTACTTGTCTTGTTGCGTCGGTCGGCTTGGCAGTTGTCGCGGCAGCGCGTCCGTATTCGCTTTGCTTCGCAGCCTCCCTGTGATGTGTGACTTCTTCAACTCTCTCAACCGTCCTTCAACTGTCCTCCAAACTCGTTTCCTGCAAAAACTCTGTTCCCTGGAAACTCTCCTGTTCTACCGTCCTCCTCCTCTTTTTACTTCCTTTTTCCCCTCTATTTCTAATTCCTCCCCACTTCCAATCTCCGTTCTTCTCATTGGTTCTTCTATGCACCCACTTTCTTTTACTTACATTTCAGGGGGGGGGGGGGTTGGAAGGTCCAATGACCTTCGACAAAAGTCAGTCTTTTTCCTCCCTTTCATCTTCAAATTAAGGCGGCTTTCCTTCTTTGACAGAGGTTGTTGCCTTTGCCCAGGATTTTCAATGTGCCCTGGTGTGAGATAAGGGCTGTTTAGGTACCCCTATCTACGTGACTAACAGTCCCGAGGGGTGTGTGCCCCAGGCCACATCTGGGATATACATATATCTTTACATTATTTTTAATGTTTTGCCTATCGGGTCATTGACCAGGTGAGGAAGATCCTTTGGTATGCCAACAAAAGAACTTACTTTAAGTTCAAAATTCCAGCTGGTGCCTCTCATACATATCAATATCTTTTTTGAAAGGAATATGGTCCGGGTGCGGTCAAGAAAAACTCAAATAGTAGAAATATACTAATTTAATGAGCCAACGTTTGCCCCACGTTCTGCAACGATTTCCACAACATTCTCTCTCCTTTAGGATTCATATTAGCACCTATATTATTTCTTTATTTATGTTTTTACCTGGATTGATCTATCCCATTGATATGTCACCCCACTATACTTACATCTCATTTATTTCCTCTCTCTTTTCTTCTTTTAATTTTACTATATTTGTTACTACTTTTATTGATTATTAGTGCATTAATTGAATCCTATGATACATTTTCAATTTTATCATTCATTACTGTGCTTGGTATTAATTATTATTCTATTAATTTATGTTTATATTCTTTTAGTTTACTTTGTTCCTTTTTTACATTTTTTTTTTATATTACTCTGTGTATATTAGCATAGTTTTTTCATATTTTACTTTGTTTGTATCTTATCTTTATTTAGCTCTGATAAAGCAAAACGTGGGGCACAACGTTGGTTATTGATGATAATTTTCTTTAACTTACTGATAAGAACAAGTATATACATAATTCAAAGTTATTTTAGAAAAAAATAAAATAAATTAACTAGGGTAAAACTTCTCAAATCTTAACAGAGGACTTCTTGCTTATTTGGACTTTATTTATATAAAATTTGCTTATGATTAAGTTTTCAACTGGCTGAACCTACAATTAGATCATGTTAAAAAAAAAAAAAACACTTCATTATTGTCATGGGTATTGGTATCGGTATCCGGTGAGGAGAACTAGTTTGGCTAGTGAGCTTAGTGGTCCTATTTGCCATCCTTTGGCAGCTGACAGAGGTGCCAGTGTGTACTAACCAAGTTGGGAGAATCACGAATCATTTCTTGGGACTGCCAAAATATAAATATTAATTACCCCAGATGGGAATTGAACCAATAACCTTCCGAACTGAGCACTCTGATACGTATGCCCCAAACCACACGACCGTCAAGTCCCTTATCATTGTGGGTACTAAAATCCGAGATGAGTCTTCGCTGTAATGGACCTCTTTTCCTCCCCTCTGCCCTTGTACAATGTTCTACCAAGCTCTTGGTTTAAGATCTCTGTCGTTCCTGTCCTCTCTTTCATTTTCTATCCACATACTCAAACAATAGTTTTTTAATTGGTGAGTCACCATTTATTCATGTGACATATTCACCACACTGCAGTTTTGTAAATCTTATGTATTGTACCATATCTGGTTCTTCGTAAATCTGGTACAACTCTAAATTTTTTTAGATCTCCATTGAGGACATATGTAGCTCCAGAGTGAAAATGTTAAGATTTATTTCTTAGGACCTCCGTAACATAAATATTGACTGACCCAGGCGGGAACATAGTACCTGCTGTACCTCTTAGTTCAAGAGCCTGGTGGGAAAAAAAGTCAGTTATTTCACCCCAATTATATATTACTTTGATAAAAATTATTAGTAAAAATTGATGAGTCGACCAAGTATGGGTAGTTTTTTGGACTCAGAGGACCTCAAAAAATGTATTTCCGTCGAAAACTCGAATTTGAAATTTGCACGATCCAAATACTTTATACTATATTATGTACCTTTAATATATATTCCATCTATAGGTAAGTGAAAGTAAAAAAAAGAATGAGTTGTTTTAATGTTTTTTAAGATGATTATTTAAAATATATAATTAATGTTTACTTAGAAATGTATTTACTTATAGCACATAAATGTAAGATATATTTCTGTATATGTAAGCTCTAAAAGCAAAGAAAATAAACAAGTATTGATCAATATTTGGAACACAGTAAAGCCAGTATTAGAGGCGAACAGTGAACGTACCACCTCCTTGGCGCTGCTGCTCTCCTAATACTAAAGCGATGAGTAAGTTGCCTCTTTTAGGGAAGCGTTTTTCTCTTAATTATCTATCTATTGATCGATCGAATTTTCTAGATTTTTTTTTTATGATTGAATAATTAAAATCCATGAATAGATAAGGAATAAAAAAACGTTCAACATCACTAAGTTTTTTTATTTTTCATATGTTTGTTTTAAATTATTTCTTTTAGCAATTTACTAATTATAAATAAATAATTAATCAATTAAAATGGCTAAGAATGCCTTTCGTTGCCGAAAGATCTTCTGGTGTTAGCTAAAAATAAGTAGGGCTGACATTTCTTTATTTCCTTAACGTTATTGTATTTCTCAATTTTTATAATAATTTCGCACCTGAAAATAGATGCTTGATGCAAGCTGTTCAAATTTTTACTGACGCATTAATTAAAACTTAGAATAATCAATCGAGTGACAGATAAAGCTAGAAGCACATTGTAAAAGAGGATTTTAAAAATATTTTTAAATTATTATAAGATATTAGAACAAACCTTTGCTATAGAAAATGACAAGAAAAAAGTTATTGTACTATATTAATACAATTGGCATTTGTAATGTAGATGTAAAAACCATTTTCCATGTTATTTATCTTATTTATTATAAAAATAGAAAAATGATATTGCTTGCTTTAAGAATTCAATACTTCAAAATATATTTATTTATAGGTAACAATTATATTTGTGTGCTTATACATACATATATGCATTTTTTTTAATAGAAAATAAACACAAGCATTGAATAGATATAAATAATATAAACATACAGCGCTAGGGAATACTGCCAGAACTGAAAATCTTACCTCCTTGACGCTCCTGCACTCCTACTTCCGGGTGGGTCGCGATATCGATATCGATATCGGAAATATCGGCCGATATTTTAATTTTTCCGCACATTATTTTCAAAAGAAATTAATTTCAGATATTTATTTAGGTATTCTATCCCAATTTGGTAGGAGGTTCGTTAATATTTTATATAAATCAGATAATAAATAAATTTTATTATAATTATCATTTTATAAACCTATGTTTAGTCTTATTATCTTTAAATAAGGCAGATTACCAAAATAGGTTTGTCAGATTAGGGTTTGTGAGATGCAATAGGTAGGATAGGAGCTTTTATTTCTTTTTTCATGGATATACGGATACAAGTATCTAAAAACCACAATTGTTTCTTTATATATATATCTCTTTATTAAAATTAAAATTGAGTTATATTCTTAGAAAAATGAAAAAAACAAACGATTATTTTCTGATTAGGTAGTTTATTAAACTGTAATTATTTTCTAGTGATATCAATATCATTTTTTGATTTTAGGAATATTAATATTAGGTACCAAAAGTTGATATCGATATAGATATGATATATCGGAATGCATTGTAAATATTCTTTTTAAGTATTGAAATCATTTTATATTGAGGATATTAATATTTTAATGGGATGTTATTAAGATAAGGATCCTAAAGGTCAATATCAATATCGATCAAGAATATGAGAATTCATATTTTCTTGAAAAGTCAAAATTGTTTGAATTAGGAATATCGATCTTTAGAATTGACTACAACAAGGTTATAATCGATTTAAAAATATTTTGATTCTGAGAATTTTGATTTTCAGAGTTGATATTTTTGATGGAAAAATGATGCCCTATGTTGATATCGGTGTCGAAACGAATTGTTATAAATGGATTCTAATACTTACCTTGAAATATCGAAATCATTTGATATTAAGAATATTTATAATTGAAATTCATATTCTCTGAATATTGATGCCTAAAGGTTTATTTGGATGTCAATAATGAATACCGGTATGATGTGGGAATATTTCATTAAAATATCGAAATTGTTTGTTTCTTAGATTATCGATATTAGGAATTGAAATTAATGGAAGAAAGATGACTACAGTTGATATCGATATTGATAAGAAATATGAGAATGAACTGTATTTCCTGAAAATATCAAAATTGTTCGACGTTGATGATATCGATATTCGAATGTTACTTGATATTATTGACATTTATGTAGGAATCCACTAATGATTTTTACCTCAGCCCGTTCATTTAATGTATTTATGTAATATCTCCTATTCTTTTTTTTTATTAAAAAATCCTATAATATAGAGGAAAAATGTAGATATTTCGAAAATACTAAATATCAATATAAACATATCTAATGATGAAGATGAAATGTCAATATTTCAATACTATCGTATTACTCAATATTTTTTGATAATTTATCTTTTTTAAAAGAATCATTGGGACTGAACACCCTTTTATATGCTGAAATAAAAGCTAATTAAATTTTCTTAAATTCTTTCTACATGAATGTTCGTTCCCTCCCCTGTCCCTATTATATAAGAATTGTTTTGACTCCTTGAAGAAAATGACCAATTTATAAAAAGCTGTACCAAAGAAATTCATGGTCATACAAAGTTTATTTTGGTCTCAAATTTTAGATGTATTTATCAAATTAAAATAATTATATGTCTGGCTATTCTGACAAGCGCATAATTTTTGAGTTATTTAACAACAATTGTAAAAAGTGCGAAGATTTCGTTTAAGATACGATTTATAACTCATTCATTCTATTATATTATTTTCGTAGATGTAATTAATGTTTAAGGTAAAGAACCCGGACTCAAAATTCGTATTGATCGGTGTTATCATTGGATATACTTTTAAAATGATTGATGATACATACTATTATGATGATAATAATAATAATCATAATATGATTATTATGTTTTTTTATGTAAAATATAATAAATTCACTGACTCTCTACTAAATTTGGATAAAAGTAAATTTTTGTAAATTTTTTAGAGAAAAATACCACCACCTACCTAACCGATATTTCCGATATTCGATATCGATATCATATCCCAACCAAGAGCAGGAGATCAGAAGCGTAAAGGAGTTATGGCACCCTGTTCTCAGCATTATTCCGGTTCTGTTGCTGTATTGTTTCTATTTTGCTTGTAACCTAGGTTTATTTTCTTAAGTGAAATCTATAGTTATGCATGTATAACACATAGACATACACATATTTCTTAAACATAAGTAAATATATGTTTAAGCTTAATACTAGATAATTTGAAGCGTTGAATTCCAAAACCAACCAAAATAATTATTTTCCAATTTTTATTATTAATTTTTTTCGTTAACATTTTTTTACTAAATTATCATGAGATAAAGGAATGTCTTCCAAAAGCAGTTAAGTCACGATTAAAAAGTACGAAGATTTCTATTAAAAAACGAAATATCGCTCTTATTTCCACAAAAAAATCTTTATAAGTAACGAATGAAGATCTTTCTTATTTCCGTTGAATAGGATTAAAATTTATTTGTTACAATAAAACACAAAAAAATTCATTTTTGTTGATCGTTGTAATTGTTCAGTTGTAATGAAAATAAAGTTGAACTGTGCCATAAAATATCCTAAAATTAATTAATACATCAAAGGTTCTCAAAATGTCGCCTAAAATATTCGTTTATGGAAACATTCATGTAGAAAGAATTTAAGAAAATTTATTAAGTTTCATTTCAGCATATAAGAGTGTTCAGTCCCAAAGCTTCTCATAAAAAGACAAATTATCAAAATCATTGGGTCGATATCGATATTATCGAAATATTGAAATTTCGTCTCCGTTAATCGATATTTAGTATTTTCGGAATATCTATATTTTCCCTTGAAATATGATTTTCTTAATAAAAAAAAGTAGTAGAAATTACATAAATATATTAAATGAACGAGCTGAAGTAAAAATCATTAGTGGCTTCCTCTCTTGAAATAATCATACACCACAGAACAAAATAATATGATTAATTCAGATATTATAATTCAAGAATTCAATAAATGCCAATATTATCAAGTAACATTCAAATCTAGGTATCATCAACTTGGAACAATTTCGGCATTTTCAGAAAATACCCACAGTTCATTCTCATATTACTTATCAATATCGATATCAATCATAGGCATCTTTCTTCCAATAATTTCAATTCCTAATATCGATATTCTAAGAAACAAACAAATTCGATATTTTAATGAAATATTCACAGTTCATACCGGTATTCCTTATTGATATCCAAATGAATCTTTAGCATCAATCTTCAAAGAATATCAAATTCAATTATCGATATTCTTAGTATCAAACGATTTCAATACTTCAAGGAAAGTATTAGAATCCATTATTAACACTTCTTTCCGATATTCCAATTAGATATAGATATCAACGTAGGGCATCATTCTTCCTACAAATATGAACTAGAAACACCGATATTCTCAGAATCAATCTATTTTGATATTTGATAAAATAGATTTTAACCTTCGTTATAGTTTTTTAGTTGATATCAATTCTAAAGATCGATATTCCTGATATCAAACGATTTTGACATTTCAAGAAAATATGATAGTTCATTTTCATATTCCTCTTCGATTTTTATATCAACCCTTGACATCGTTTTTCCAATAACATCACATTCAAATATTGATATCTTCAATATCAAATGTTTTCAATTTTTCAATAAATATTTACAATGCATTCCAATATTTCATGACTATATCGATAGCAACCTCTGGTATTATTCTTCCAATAATATTGATTCTAAATATCGATATTCCTAAAATCAAACATCGATAGCGATATTACTAGAAAATAATTACAGTTCAATAAATTAACTTATTAGAAAAAACATTGGTTTTTTATTCAATTTTATAGAATTATAACTCAATTTACTTTTTATAGAGAAAAATGGAATGGAAATGGAGTAATGATAAGATTTTGTGTATATTACAAAATATACCTGAAAATAATAATTTAGTATAATACCTACAAAAAGCAATATACAAAAAGGCAATATATTGCATGTGATACTCTTGACTTTATCGGAAGGGAGTATTTGTGCCAACGATTTATCGCATAAAAGGTATCGATTTTAATATCTTAAGTATCGGAAGGGAAGTATTCATTCCTCAGCACATCGGAATAATCAAAATATGTCAACTTTCACAATAGAAGATATGGGAAAAATTATTCTGAGAAACAAATATCAAGTGTTTTACGAGACATTAAATTCGTTCAAATATTATTAAAATTAAGGAGTGAAAATTTATCGGTAATTATACCACGTGTGAGAAAAATGTTAAAATCATGGAATTTAGGAAATCAAATCGTGAGTATTCGATTAGTTATATTTCTACAGAATTTTCATTGATAAATTTAACAATTCAACTCGTTTATTGTTACGTTTGTTCTATAGATTTTTCCAAGTTTTTAGAAATAAGTACCTAAGGTTTGGATATAAATAATTTTTAAAAAAATACTCAGAGCTACCTAGAAGCGTAGGATTCAGGTTCATGGAGCTGTGCTTTTCTGAGCAGTCTATAAACATTTTGGGGTATTCTTATTATAAACGATTCTCGATTATAACGACGGATTCTTCACACAAATCGTTAAAAACAGTAAAAAATATTTTGCAGTTTTTAGCAATTTACGTCTTTAAGACCAGTCGGGTCGAAAAAAATCGCCGATTTAAATTTTTTTCTAAATTTGATGGTATATTAGAAACCCTTACCGATTAATATCCCTGTTCATCGAAAATTCCAGACTTAAATTAGTTAGAGTTGAACTGGAAGAGGTCGACTTCACTACCAAACGAAACTTCATTCATCATAACTAAAACCTACCAAGTTTCGAAATTTCCGAAACTCTCAAAGAAGGGTTGTATAGGGTCTTGGACATCCGATGTATTCATCATAAACTATAAATTTCAAATTCTATCTTCCAGCCACCATATGATGAATTCATTGCTATGAAATAAAATCAAATAAGGAAGGAACAATGGAACCCATTTTGGAAGAAGTATGTATTACGATCGTGGAAACTTTAAAATCTAAGTTTTTAACGGATTTAATACATGTTTTAGGGTCCCCTGAGTCTAAACAAGTTGAAGTCCTACTTGAAATAGGTATTCACGAAAAAGTTCTGTTGTGTTGATTTATTTTTATTGCTTGAGGACTTTTCAAACCGTTATGACAAAGCCTAATTATATTAAGGTGTTGGGTAGCTGATCGGTTTTCATCCATACACACAGAAATAAACGAACTAATCTTGTACGCAGAAGTATTTTTTATACATATACTGCTCTTAAAAAAAACAAATTAATTTTTTGGATTTTACCTAAAATAAAAATTATTGGACATTTTTTTTTAATATATGACGTAATAAACTCATTTAATTTTTTAATATAATAGTGTTAGAAAAAATTATAAACCTTTGAACATGACTAATAAAAATCCGAAACGTATATACTGAAATATATTTATACAAAATGCCGAGGTAGGTAAGTGCGATGGACGAACTCCACAAACTTTCCAACACTATTGTATTATACGACTGTTAAATATATTACAATAATAGATATAGTATTCTGAAATAATCTCTTATGCAGGGGGACTCCTGGCTTCTACTCGAAAAAATATTATGTAACAAATACAAGAAACATTTTAAAGAATTCACCAACAATATAGACCTGCAATGCTAATGTGTAGAGAGAGAACCTTCCAATATTTTGTATATTGTTGTTTTGTACTCTTTTTTGTTCTATGTAATTGTACTTTCTCTTATTTTTTATTTATTTTTTAACTAAGTAATTTATTTTTGTTTCTTTTATTTCAGTTTACTGAAACCAAATAAAATTCTTTTTATTTTATTTAGTTTTGAGTTTCTTCACATCTTTTTAATCTTACTTTTTTATTATTATCTTGTACATATAATTATTATTTTATTCATGTTTATTATTATTAATTAAAACAGAAGGTAGTCTTTTATATGATAGAATTTTTAATTTAGAAAAATGTTGTTTACTATAGGTAAATAGGCACTCAATAAACCTTCTTTTGGGTATTTAAAGAATCATCTATCATGTTTGACTTTGCTATATTTTATTTATTATTACTATTTAATTTTTATTTACTCTCGTCTGTTCTTGTTTTGTTTTATGTTTTTTCTTTTCTTTTGTTAATTATTTCCTATATATTATCTTCTGTACAATGTTGTTATTGCAAATATCCAATACTAATGTATGCATATAATATGTTTTTTTGCATGGCGTATGCACAAATTAATTAAAATATACGCCTTGTCATACAGCAGAGGAGAAAATATAATATATATATTTCGGTATATACAACTAGATTTTTTTTTTGTTTTTAAAGACATATTTTATTCAACTGATAAATTAGAATCCATATAGTTTTGACAGTTTTCTAACATTCAAATACACTTATACATATTATTTAATTGCATGAAGATTTTTCACACTTTTACGATAAGGTCTAATGCATGATATTTAGGTGCTGGGTGGTTAATGGGTTTTTACGCATATAAAAAAAACTAATCTTGTACGTTGAAATATATTTTTTTTAAATGCTATTTTATTTAAATAAAAAGAAAAAAAATATATTTCCGAATTTTCGGTAAGAGATAAAAGAACAAGTAGTGGAAATAGGGCAGGGTGTACAGGTAGAGGTGGAACAGGTACCGTTTGGAGGGGGCCAGGGCTTCAGTAGTGAACCAACTCTTCACCGCTTCCAAGCTAGCCAAGGGAATTTCTTATCAGCAGGCTGCGTTCGTAAGGGTAGGTAGGCTTTCAACAACTAATTATATATTATTTTGTAAAAATTAAAAATTATAAAAATATTCAACCACATCAAAAACAAAAACAAAAATTAAATAAATAATCTGAAATTAATAATAAAAAAAAAAATAAAGTTTCATAGATTAAGTTACGACTTGAGCTTGGTTTATTTTTCCTCAATAGAGATCTATTTTTCAAAAACCTTCTTAAATTTTTACTTATTACAAAATATAGCATAATATATAAAATCGACATTTGTTGGCTAAATTTTTATTTATCACTAAATTAAATTTTAATTAAAGCATTTACATTTATTACTTCTCGCTTTTGCTGTATTCAAATATTTCCTGGTCCATAAATACTATATGTATTTAGACATCCTGATTTGAAAAATAATTTTTAGACAATATACAAAACGGCAATCATATAAATTTGGTAGGTAAGTCTTATAAATAATTACAAATTATTTAAAATTTATTATAATATTTTCTTAGGCTGTTGGATTAATTTTCGAATCGTAGCTAGTTAAATATAATTTTTTTTTTTTATAAGATTTCTAATTATTATCTATTAGTACACGGTGTGGAGAATTTATGTCCATATAAATATAAAGTATAAGTATATTTTATATGTAAAATAAAATACCGTTTTGGAAATGCGTCCCTTTGAAGGAACTAGCCCTTGTTTAGAAACGGAACTGGCTGTTGGTGTTCGAACTAGACCAGTTGTCAGCGCGAGTCTAGTTAGTATACATCACGTTGTGTCTATCTATCTATCGTTTCATAATTAATTATTAATCTTATGCGATATTTCCTTTCAATACATAGCGGCTTATTAAGTGATGTTTTGTATATGTATATAAAATTTCAAGAATTTGATGAATATCTGTTTTATATTTTATATATAAAATAACCATATCTTTTTTTTTTATTTTTGGTTAAAAACAAAATTTAAAGAAATGCTAGATGGTGAATTTTGTTGAAACAGTATTTGTACAGTTTCCGATCTCTATATATTTTATTATACTTTTCAATTTTTTTTTTATTAATATTATAAAATATATTATTTTATACTTCAAATAATTTTAATGAACATGAAGTGAACAAACAGAAGAAGAAGAAAGAACATAATGAAATATGAAAACATTGAAGAAGATACAAGAAACTTTAAATAGATTAAAACAAAATATTTATATGATTATTATTGCACATTAGAATTGCACAGGTGTCTGATGGAAGAAAACTCGTATCTCTTGTAGTTTTTGGGGATTATACATATATTAGAAATATCACTCAAACCATTAATAAACCCTTGTTTTGAGTTGTTTTATTGCAAAAATCTATCTGGATCTAATATATGTCCTTAATTAATTAAAACAAGGAAAAAATAAAAGTGACCAAGAGTCTCGTAAAATATCGTCAGAAAAAGTTATTGATCATTGTAGAATTTATTATTTTGCAACTCTTAAGAAAAATGTTAGTTTTATTACATATTAATATTTATATTTCAAATAATAATTATTAACCAAGCTCAAGTTGTAATACGACTTCAAAGAATCCAATACACCATAGCTCATAACTGTTCTTATACAAACTTCATCTGTTGATCTGTTTATTATTTACATTGTTGCTGTAGCCAAGAGTCAACCATGTAGGTTCGGGTGAGCCTAACCTCATAAACATGATCATGAAGAAATCTATATATAAACAGTAATTCCTTACAATGTACTGAACCTCTCTCCCATCATGGGTTGTAGGTTGTAGATTTTCAATTTCCAATAAAACTAATTATATAATAAAAGAAAACTCTCTCCTTGAATGTTGTATGAAAATTGAGTATAAATAAATATGGATAGATAATACATATATTATGAGAAAAATATCTCAAAAATGTATTTATTTTCAACTCCTCTTTTGTCGAGAGTATGTATATGTTTTGGAAGCAGTATTTAGAAAGATTAAATACACTCGTGTATTAATATCTAACTTAATTAGACACTCAGATCTCTCGAAAGTTAGTTGGAAAACGTCCTTTTTCTAGTTGTAATGGTTTCAATCGACAAATCTTCCGTTAATGTTATGTTATGATATATTTGTTCCATTTTGCAACAGGAGATAGTTTATTCTTTTGTGTTTACATACTTTTTGTAAAAAGATCCCGATCGTCTTTAGTGCCACCAAAAAAAAAAAAAAAAAAAAAAAAAATTATACATATAATAAAGTTAAAATTAATCCTTTTTAAGGCTCTATATTCGATTTAACTACCTGATGTTTTCTGCTAAGGCCAGTGAAGGCATAAATCCGACTGCTTTACTTAAAATTCATATTATCTTCAACGATACCCGTCAAGAAAATACTGCTGAGAGAATCAATAACATTGCCCGGGGTTAAGCGGGATTCGAACCCGAACATTGTAGGTTTTAACCCAATATAATGTGGTTGATATGACAAAATTACAATTTTATTTTTCGTCAGGGGCGGTGTGCACCCTTCCCAACGATCCGCCAATTCCTTTGCGCTCTGTGAATTATTGTAGAACATTTATAAATCAGTAAGATACCGCCATGCAAGACTAATCTTCCGGAGAAGATCCTTCCTTTTTTGTGTTAAAGTTATTAGAGCATGTATTATTGACGTAATGTCTCAGATCATTCGGTTGGGGTTTCATAAATGAATTTTCCTGTCTTTTTTTTTAATTTTTAAAATTTAATAACTGACATTAATAAAATAATTTAATACTGGACAAAAAAGCTCACTAAAAAATGGCAAAAAACAATTTATTAGACACACGAACCATTTTTCGTCAATTATATATGTTGACTTAAAATTTCTAAATGTCTACCTTTTTATGTGTATATATATATGTGTATACAGATTTTACTTACAATAACATATTATGAAATAATTCTTTATTAATAATTATAGCTCATTAATGACTTAATATTTAGGTTAACATTCAGATTAATATCATTACCAATTGATGAATATGACACCTTTACGAATGTGAGGTTTTTTTTTTTGCTATATATTTTTTTACTATTGCTTGAATTATAGTGCGCTTCACTATTTCCGAAATTGTAAAATAATCAATAACCATTGGCTAATATAATTTCACAATCTTAAAGCATAAATTTGGTTAAGCACAGGTAGATAAAAATCAATCAACTATTCACAAAATTCTTACGCTTGTTTACCATGGTTCCTCAACCTTCTAAATAAGTATATTTTCTGTTCTTTAAACTTGTTTGTACTAACTTTGTTGTTTACTCTTTTGTTCCTTCTTTTATAGTTTGTTTAAATACTCAATTTTTGTATATTTCTATTTTTTTTGTATATCTCTAATGATATGTAATCTACAAAAAATAAATAAATAAATAAAATAAAATCATCCCTGAAACGGTACAACGAAATAAATTGGATCTGTTTATTTACAATGTGTAAAATAAAATTTAAAAGAGATTGTAGAATAGATTTGGTATCAATTTTATTTTCATTCGAAGCATCAAGCATCAAATTAAAATATAAAAAATATCAATTTTGTTCCTCCTATATGTTTCTAGTATTTACAATTTGAAATGATAATATATAATTTTATACATACGTTTATATATATATTTGAATTTAAGACCGTTTAGATTTATAATATTAACGTAATGATGAGAATAACTCTTTAATATTTAAAAGTGCGTTCTTAATAAGTTGCATGCTCATCCACTTAGAAAATGTATTTCTGCATAAAATTGCCTTATTGAGTTAAATGGATTAGAAAAAAGATATGTTGATGAATGATAATATCAGTTTCTTAACGTATGATAATTATTCCATAATGATTTCCTGGTATAAAATGTATTATCTTTCTTCTGATCGTACATCCTACAAACCAGCTTTATATCAGATTTTAACAATGAATTAAATTTTTTTTTATTGCCTTTATCTTCAGTTGATGTAATGATAATATAGTATTGAACAAAATTTAAGATAATTCTATCAAATATCAAGAAAATTCGAAATTCAATATTCCTTTTTTCATTATTCATTCATTAATTATTAATAACTAAAAGCCTTCCATAATTAATCTGTTGCTGGATGGCCAAAGTTGTTGGAAAATAAATAATCAACTGGACCAACAACTTTTTTTAGAAAAATAATGGTAAATTTAATTTTAAGCTAAAATGTTTTAAGAAAAAGGCTTATGGAAACATATAGATTATTACATATTAAAAATATAGTACTTTCATTTTTTTTTATTAGAAAAAATTAATAATTGGAACATTTATTGTAGAAAGTACATTGGAATGTATTTATTTACAAAATTTTATATTATTAAATCAATTATATCACAAAAGGAAACAAATCTTGATACTCATCCCCACTTGATCCTTAACTCGAAAGCAGTAACAGAAAATTAAGTGAAAGGCAAAACATGTTTTTTAGAGAGGTGTGAGTAGTTGATATGGTCGTGACTAGAATTCGAGATCCAACCGCCGAGTTTCAGCTGTTATTTAGCATATGTTTATGGATTTGTTAGAACACCATTTTCTTTAAATATGTAAATAATATTTTTTAAAAATACAAACATGTAGTATGTGTAAAATTCATCTTGTCCCTTAAGATGAAAATTGTAGAAGCCTCCAGATCATTTTCTAATTGTGGATATTTTCACAACGATTTTTATAAACTTTTTCCGTCGATTTCAATGTTATTCTAAGCTATCGAAATCATTTTATTTATTGATATTTACAACTGTATAAAAAATACAACCAGTAAATTTGATCATAATGACATAATGATATGATACAGGATGTAGAGAAACTACCCAGTTGTAGAACTCTAAAAACAGTTTACAATATAAGGTCATGAGGCCATCTTCTTTTCAGGCGCCTCGGAGGATTGCCAGGAATGGAAGAGGGAGCAAGGTTAGAAACTAGTAGATTTGGGTGGTTAGGGAGTTTATTATGGAAGGAAAAATATCGGGTTCGGGCTAGATCGGTTACATAAGGAACACATCGAAATCATAAATATAAAATAATAAAAAAATATATATATATATAATATCTTTAATTACGTTCAAGCTATTACTGAATACTAGATACACTCACTCACAAGATCGACATTTTAATTATGATTTTCCTTTAATTAATTAATTTTCGTTCATAATGTTCAACATAAAAAAATATTTTAAGTATTTTATATATATAAAATTTAAGAAAAATATATAGTTGTTTATTGTAATTAGCTAATTAATTATAATCGTTACTCTATTAAATATTAAAGATCATACAATACATAAACGTGTTATGCTCATTAATTATTTTATAGATAGCTGTGTAACTTTATAATAAAACTGTTTTCAATAAGACTGAAATTTGCGGTTGAAAATATCCACATTTTCAGTGAAGCGTATAAATTTTATCTTTAATAGCCTGACTTAATAATAGTAATAATAAAGAAAATTAATTAGATAAGTGGGATTTTTTTTAACCCAAAACTAAATCGTTTAATTTTTCTCATAATTTATTTAAAATTATAATGCATCTATTTCCTTCTAAATATGACTAAGTAAGGCAATGAAAATATTTTTATTAAAACTGATGCTTTAGACTTATTTAATTGCAAATATATATAGATTAAGTTATATACTCATATTTACATATTCAATATTAATTATTGTAAAGTTTTCTTCAGTTTTTGAAATTACTTAAAATTTTAGTGTTATATTTGTTGATATCTATCTATACATGCGTAATATTATATATTTGTACGTAACATTTTAACGTGGCGTTTATAAAATGAGACCAATTCGTTCTTCACGTTTTGTGAATGAACCTGGTCAATGAATGGTTCAGTCGTTACTGTTGAAAACGCTCGCATAGATTTATACCGAAACGTGACTTTGGTTTCTTCCAGTACTCATTGAGTGTGTATAGGTTCCGTTGAAACTGTATTATACTTTAGATTATATATATATATATATTTATAATTGTAATAATATTAAAATTCAATAAAATTCCTCTGATATCATGATTTAATTTTTTAAGGATAAATTTTGTACTATAAAACATTACAAAATTGTATTAAAATAATTTCTTTACAGTCCAAAATCCTTCGTAAAATCCTTAATGCTCCTTACTTTGTCACAAATCAAATCATCCATCAGGACCTCAATGTCACCTATGTTGCCGATTTGGCCAGAACCAGATACCAATCCTTCCATAATAAACTTCCCAGCCACCCAAACCAACTCGTTTCTAACCTGACTTCTTCACTACCGAATAATCCTCCAAGGCGTCTGAAAAGAAGATGGCCTCGTGATCTTCTCTATAAATGTTTTTGGAGTTCTATCAATGAGTAGATTCTCCACATGCTTGTATCATGTCATAATATCACTTACAGCAAATTTACTTGATGTGTATATATGTATACAGTTGTAAATAACAATAGCTAAATTATTAAAAAAAAAAATTATAAATTTAAAAATGGTCTTCCTAGAGGCCGAAACGTTACCGTAGTTTAATAACAAAATTCTAAATTTGTATAATAATACGGTATGAACGACCTTGGTATAAAAAAATATTTTTAGATTAACATATTAGATAACTTTTCAATGATGAAAAGGATTCCACTCAATATAATAATCCGTGTCTACAGTTACCTCAATACTAAATCTGATCAAAATCTAAAAGATCAGACATCCATAACCTCTCATTTATGTTTTGGTCTATTGAATTGACTTAAATAGCAGTGAAATAATAAATAATTTATAATCTTATACCTTATTTTATTCTGTGTTGAATTCCGCTTCATTTAGATATTTTAGACCGATACTTAAACTGTTCCACGTTTTTAAAACAGAGCTCTAACAAAAATATTTCTAGTAATATAATCAATTCCTCTGGAACTCCTTAAATATTGCAAGGATATGAGAGAGGCTATGTCACTAATAATCATATGAGGAAACATATAATTTATGATAACCTTTCTTAAAGTATGCGTGTCTTCATGATCAGAGAAAGAGCTCTTTCTGAAGGAACACTGGCGTTGCAAGTCATTTTAGATCATTGGATGTTGCTGTTACTGTGAAGCATAGAATGAAAAGCGAGTCGAAAGTATTGGCGCTGGTCTACAGTCGATCAGGGGACAGGAAAAGTCTTCCTCCGAAGTGAAAACAGAAAGTGGACATTGCTGATATAGGCCGAACCCTTTGGAAAAGGAAAACATCATCCTGTCAAACCAGGATGGCGTCCGATAGTAGAATCCGTTCAAAGGAGACCCCAGTCTTTTTGAATGTCAAGTTTGTTTTGAAATGAGAGAATTTATACTTAAAAAAAAATATATTTTCGTTGATGAAAGCTTTTATAATAAGGATAATTTAGAATAAAAAAGAAATAGGAAACGATGAAGCCAATTAAAACAGAACCTGGATCGATCGGCGACTTTAGCAAACTTTTTTGGGCCGGAATCGAGTCCACTTTGAAACTTGATAAAAAAAAAGGAACCAGTTTGGCAGTAGGAACAGTGGCAGCCTAAACATTTTATATTCAGGTTTTGATAAATCATTGATAGTAGATTTTCTGCTTTGCAGAGCGGGATGCCTTAGTAAGGCACTAGATAATTTACTCCCGGATACAGTTTTGAATCCAGATTAGGAAATATATCAGCAGGCGATGGACTATGAGGTTGGAATTTCTTACTGGAACACACCGGGCCTCTATAAAGACGATTCCTGACTCTCTTCATTGGTCCAGGGAAAAATTTTTGCCTTTTCTTCATGATACTGACCACATCACTTAATGTATAGTGTTAATCGAGAACCAGTACCTGCTTTTAGAGAACTTATTCCGGACAACCTTCTATACTTCATTCGCAAATATATTTTTATTAGACAACCCTACAAGGTCACTGAATAGCATCCACGGTTTTATACAATATTTTGCAATTTAATTTAGACCTACTTGCCAATCATTGAATACAAAAATGTAATTAATAAAATTTAGAATTATTTATGAAATTCTTATAAGCTTTTAACCGTAAAAGAGGCACGGTATCAGTTCTATAACTCTCTTTATTTGCTCGAAGCCTTCATAATATAGCAAAAGATCACTATTGTGTTTATTTATTTTATTTCTAATTATTTGAAAAACTTTATTCTTTATTTAAGAAGTTAAAACTTGAAAATGAGGTATTTTACACAAGGGTGTTGAGCAGAAAATTAAAATAATTTAACTTCAATCGTTGATTTAAGTCATTTAAACATTTTTTTTTCTTTTATCGGTTCTATATGCAAAAATAGTAGACAATTGTTCGGCGTTAGGTTCAATTGGTCTTAGGAGCCATGAAAAAAATAATATTTTTAAAAATGATTCTTTACATTGTTTTTTACTAATTATCTATATTGGATTTTTTAAAAAGTAGAATAAGAATAAGAAAAAAAAATCATTACAGAGATTTTTAATTCTTGAAAAGCCCCTAAACAAGTTCTTTACTTGTAGCGAGTTAAGTAAACCACATAAAAAAAAAAAATGCTTAGAATTATTTTTACGATAATAATTATTGTCATCAATTCAAATACAGTTGAAATCTACCTCCTCATCTATAATAACGAAGAAATTGACATATTTGGGCGCCATTAATGCTAATTGATACTCAGGGAGAGTACTCCCTGCATCTAATTTAAGATGTAATAATATTTAAATTTCTGTAATGTACAATTTAAAACGATGAGAACCACATTAAATACCATAGCCAATATATGAATATGCTTTGACAGAGAAAGTGGAAAATACAGTTTTAAAGATTATTATTTGAGGCATTTCAAATAATGAAAGCAATGTGATAGCACACCAGTTGCAGCAGATTTTATTGGTTCGGAAAACTTGAACTAATTTGCACCTTATTCAAGCAACGAACGTAATGAATCCAATTCTTATCAGATCCCGCTCTGACAACGGAGTGAGGAAATATGGACAGTTGAGAGGCAAGGTAGCTTGCGAGGGGAACTAACTGTTGTGTTACCTGTTACCGGGAAAGCACGGTCCGATGATCAGAGCGTACCGTTCGATGTATCGACTATACACCGCTGTGCTTAGACTATCACCTCCCCTAACTGTATCATTATCCTGATATATGCCTTCAAACGACCGACGCCTTTCCTCTGGTCACGGGTGGCGTTGCCAGGTATCTATTCATCTTGATACTAGATACTTCCCTATCGGATAGATTATGTTGCGATTTCTAGACCGGTTTACTTGTTTCCTTATTTCACTGTCACCTGATCCTATAAATATTAAAGGAAGCATCTTCTCTCTGCCCCCCCTCCTATCTCTCTCTATATATAAATATATAGTGTATAAAGACTACTGTGCCATACATATTTAATCCCCTAATCTCTACAATTAATATTTCCAACAAAAATCATTTACTGCTTTTGACACTTTGGTTGCAAACGGTACAGAAAATCGAAAAAAAAAAAAAAACAAGAAACCAAAATTGTTTCAGTTTAGGAAATTCAATTCTGGTGAAACTTTGTCATCATAATTGAGGTTCCATCATTATGATATGCTATTTTAGTCCCCTCGGTCGGTCGAGGAAACCCAAATTATGATGACGGATTTTGATAAGAAATCGGATTCTAAAACGATTTTATTATGTAGTTTTTCGATCTTTCGTTCGGTGTAAGCGCGAATCGTAAACGTTTTCACAAATTCTCATTGTCTGCAATGGTGCCTTGTAACTAAGAACCTATCGATATGAATGTTCTATCTAGCTTATCGAATCATCTTTAAAATGAGATAAGACGCCATTATTTTCAAGTTCAAATTTATTTTTATTATTATTGGGACATAATTCAAACTTAAATTGCAAAGAAACAAACAGAAATCAAATTCAAGCCATTTCCCAAAAAAAGACCTACTAATATTCTAATCAGGGTTCACGGTCTTAAAAAATATGGGATAGACATTTTTACCAAAATTGTGGGTAATTTAATATTTATAATTTTACTCATTATGAGGCCGTTGTAGCCGGTTGTTTTAAGGTATACTTAGCCTCGGTTCGATTCATGTCTGGATGGGCTGACTCTTACTTCCAGACAAATCAGACGGAATAAACACTTGACCTTCCCACTCGGGTTAGACTAGGTCGGTTACAAATATAATCACCCCCCCCCCCTTCGTATGTCAGAAATAGTTATTGGATCCAAAATTTATATATAGCAGCTTTACCTTTTTTTTGGAATCCAGGTTTTCTGGAGCCTTCAAATGTTGTTTATATGTAGACTTATTAAACAAATCATTCAGGAAATTTAATATACCTTACAATAACGTCGAATTTTTAATTACTCGTATGAGTAGTAAGATAAGGATATATTATTGAAAAAATGGAGTTCCATCAATGGGTAGATTCTCTACATGTCCGTATCATGCCATTCTATGAATAACACCCAATTTACTTATTGTGTATATTTTAATACAGTTGTAGATATCAATAAATAATTTTTTAAAAAATAAAAAAAATTTAAAATGATAAATTAATAAATAAATTTTTATGTTGACAGTTATTGGTACTATTACCACCTAAGATGTAGTTATTCATTTGTGAATCACACTGTATATTAACAAAAACAGTACTAGCAATAAATAAACCACTTAAGATTGATATTGTTTGTAAATAGAACTTTTATTTTGAAGTGTACAATGGTTCCTCTTAACCTCGTTGATCTTCAAGAAGTTGAAGGCCACCTGATAATTTTTTTTTTCTATTTTCTTGCTATATCATAGAATATCTATGTTATTATATAATATAGAGGATATTAAAATAAATCTTAATATATGGTATTTTTTTTTGTGACATTCATTATGTGAATTATCTATTTTCAGTCATGTTTCTAAATCGTGCATGATATTTATTTCTTGATTATTAAGGGAATAGGTCAATGCCTTGAGCTGCTCCTGTAACAGTCATCTTTTTGGGCATTATTTGTACTCTAAATCATATGATTAGCGCATTTATAAACGCTGACCAGAGATAGTACATCTCACTTCAATATCTCACTTCCTAAAAAACACTACGAATAGAAGTAGGACATTTTATCAAAAATATATAGATTATTCAGTTACTTTTCAAATGATAATAATAATATTCTTTATTTATTCTGGGATTGATCCCTTTTGCAATAATATACAGGGGTCAAAATTTTAAAGCTTTAGAGTAAAGAAAAAAATAAAAATGAAATTATAAAACGTCATAAAATATAATAAAACAATGAATTTAAAAAGATAAAAATGAAGAACAATAATTAAAAGAATTTATAAAATAAAAATAGAACCAATAAAATAAAACTATGTCATATCATAAAACATAAGATGACTAACTTCTGATAATAAATAAAAAGAAAAGAAAATCAGATACAATTAAACTAAAAATAATAAATGGAAAGTTCCAATTTCTGCTAATATACATATCTACAAGTATAAACGAAAATCTTAAGGATTAAATACAGAGAATATATAAACTTTGTTTCGAAGTTTCAATTGTTATTCTTCCGGAATTGGGTGGACAGAAGGTGGTCGAAGATACGGGGTTCGAAGGTTGGAAGGGTATTAGAACTACGAATGATGGAGGGAATAAATAGATACAGTATATTTGAAAATCGTTAGCAGGTTGTTTATTTCTAACTATTTTAGAGATGAGATAATATTATTTTATTGGGAATAATGTTTTTTCTGATCTATAAGTGCAACGTGTTTATGTCTAATTAAAATAATCCAGCATAGATGACAAAGGCCACACTATGTGCTTCTTTACAAAGTCAAAAATTTTGTTGATTTGACTCATTAGCAGAGGTGTTCATTGTTGTAACTATCACGAAAAATATAGGTCTTCAACAAAATGTCCTGGTTATAAGTCGATAAAAGATTTCAATAAGAACAATGATTGTGTAAAGATGACATATGGTTTTTTTTCTAGGCTGAAACCCTAAGAAATATTAATACAGGTATTGCGCCATGTGACTTTTCTTAATGTCACCTGTCTCACGAAAGGTAGGAATTTCTCTTTAGAAAATTAGAGCGTGTGTTGAAACTCCAGTTCTTAATAACAAAAAAAAACCGCAAGAAAGCGATTGGTATATTTTAATGTTAATCTGATTTTTAAAAATAATTTTTCATTAATTTTGTGTATGTTTTTATAAATGTTTGCAAATCTTCCCAAATGATCTCGTGGTGGATAAAAAAACAGCCATTTCTGGTGCAATTGACTATGCTTTCCGTTTTTATTGTGACTTTTTTTATGTTTTATAATTAATCAATCTGAATTGAATTAGTTAACCAAATATCTATAGGTAACCAACATATTCTAATCATGGTGGGGAGTCATGTTTTTATTTCTTGGGACCACAAAGAAATAAAAGTCAACCTCCGGACCTGATTTGAACCAGCGCCACTGCAGTAACGAGGCAGTCATACATTGACCTTCCAGTACTACCTTGGTCACAGACTGCCCTAGGATAGCTAACTGTACGAAAGCCATGTTATATCTTTTAAATTATTTGAATTCAGTATTAGAATTATCTTGATTTTGACATGCCCCATGTGTCGTTTTTACTACGGATATTTTCAATGTTTCAATAATTTCTTGGTTAAAGTCTCGATCTTTGTTTTAGATTCCAACCGTAGCTTGATTGGTTTTCCCATTTGGGTTGAAAATCACCAATCCATTCTACTCTATGCCATCAATCCATCCAACCCTACTCCATCAATCCATCTAGCCCTACTCTCCAAGGGAGGCTACCCTACGCGGAGTGTTTTGGTTGGTCGCGGAGCCGTTCGGTCTGTTGGCTCGCTTGTGTTTGGCCGGCTTCGTAGGACGGCAATTATCAAACTAAATATTATTTTCAGAAGAAGTAATATTATTTGTTTATTCTTTTGTTTTGTTTGATTTAACTCTTTTTTTTTTTTTTCTTTTTCGGCCAAGACTCCCATTGGAGTACTATACTGCCTAACCATGGTTGGGGGTCAAAGTTCTTCATTTTGTGGGACCGCCACTCAATGAAAAAAGTCAAAGCCCCAGGCCGGATTCGAACCGGCACCGCCAATAGACATCAAATTGGTAAGACTGTGTCTTAACCACTGAGCTGTGGGCGGCCCTGATTTAACTTTTATTTAGTAAATAAAATGATTTAATGTTATTCATTTCAACTACCTAAAATACTTTTATAAACTGTTTTTTATAATATTTCAATGATACAGTGAAGAAGATATTTCCTATAGAGTATATAAAATACCTTTTATATGTAATATATAAAAATAAATTGTTTAAATGGTATACTTTTTTAGCACTTTTTACAGAGTTTTTATTGCAAAGAGGTAATAGATTACCTGAAGGGGAGGGGACCTTGAAACGTTCTTAAATGAAATGAAGATGTTTTATGCAATCCAGAGGAAATATCTTCATCTTATCCAAGTATACTTGATGTTTCAGAGTTAAGTGTCTAAACTGAAAATTTGAATTAAAGACCTCTAAATAAGATGTAAAAGATTCAGAACAGAACCCACACTTCTTTTCTTAAGTCGACTCAAAGCTGACACCTTGCAGAAAAGATTTTGCTAACTCACCGTCGTTAGCGAATCAACTGTTTCCTCCAAATATTACGCTGCTGTGACTGGATAGAGGTCAGCGGAGCTACGGTTCACCAACATTCTAATTGATTCTGTGTAATTACATTGAATTAACTCTTCCAAGCCTATAAATCTTCATTAAGTTGGCTGTCCACTTGTCACTGTCGTAGAATCTAGAGATTTCGGTCACTGAATAATCGAGTCGATATACATTTATTAATTATCATAAAATCGTATATTTTAAATGGTCTTAATGATAAGTCATTTAAATTATCTTTAATTTTTTTTAGTAAAACTTAATTCTGTTATGACAGATTAGGTGAATTGAATATTATTTTTACAGTAAAATTGTGATACATCACTTAATTGAATAATAAGAATTTATATACATTGACATGTAAATAACAAGGAAAATATGATCTATAATAAATGACAACATAGGATCATAAAGTCCCATGCTTTTACAGAAAACCCTATCTAAACCATTAACATGTCAAACAAATGAGTTACTTCTTTAAGTATATTTTCACAATTTTGACATTTTCCAACATATATTGAAAATGAGTCATATTTTATGAAAAAATTAATATCTCAGGAACTATTCGACGTATAGATTTCTATAAGGTCAAAGTTTGTAGCTCAATGAATGAAATAAAATGATTTATATAATAAAAAAATATATTTTTTTTCAAGGAAATAATAATTGCAATCCTTCCTGGTTAGACTTGCCTCACCCCAACTAAGACCTCTAGAGAGTGACGGTGGTTTATCACTTTTAAAGTGTTTACTTCAAACGGGAAGAGGAGACTTAAGGTTATAATTGAGCAATATTTAAAAAGCGGCAGAAATTGGAAAACGCCGTGGAACCCTCCTTTCCCGCCCTCCGTGGTAGCCTAGTCTCAAATTTCATACAGAAACTTATAGCGAGTAGGTTGATCGATGTACGACATGCATGTCACAATCTCTGGAAGGAGATGATAACACAAAAAGAAGGCCTTCCTCCCCGGCCGGACACGTCCTACTAATAACTAATAAATCATTACAATTATTTCTAATTTTCTAAAATTTGGGTTTCATTCACCTTTTTCTTATTAAAATGTCAATCCTGACATCCTGTCAATCCTGACTATGTTGAAGTTCTAGTTGACGCTCGTTAGATTCACTATAATTTATAGCAATTATTTTCATGAGAAAAATAGTTTTCATGATCTGGATTTTCTCTATCGGAAGTCAATTCATTAAATTTTTTTGAGGTTAATGCACATAATGATTGACATGATCTCCCATATGAAATCATGAGGTGAATATTATTGTATAAATTAAAATAAATAAGGATGAAGATTGGTGTTATGATAGTTTTATTATTGTTGTAGGTTTTAAAGTGCATGAATATGGGACCCGAAACGTTGTACAATGTTAGAAATAAATATTTCATTCAAAATGGAAGTCATTAACCTCAAAAAATTTTAATGAATAGTTTTCATGATATATGACACAATAAATTCACAAAAAGTTTTTTCCTATTTTGGGATAAAAATATTGGTTTTGGAAAAACTGTATCTCAGGAATTATTGAACATAATGAACTCTATTATTGCTCAAACTGAGACTCATTTAATTCAGTAGTTTATAATGATATTTCAGCTATTAGTGATACTTAAGGACTTATTGTCTCTAAATCTAAAAATATATGGCGCCCATTTTGGAATGCCATCCGCATTAGGAGTACAGAACTCTAGGGGATGGTAAACGTTTTACTAACAATTTTTTGTTCTTCAAACATTATCAAATAAGAATCTATTGACAGAATTCGATTTAGTCTTACTTCTAAGTACAGCCGAATTTTAAGCTATTTTTACTAGGTCATTGCTGTATGAATTTACGATGATCTAGTATCTAGAAGAGGGGACGTCTTTTAAATCTACCTTTTATTTTAATATGACGTAATACAAGTATATTTTGATAGCTCAAATTGAAAGGCTTGATGGTTCCCTATATTAATTCAATAATCTTAAATTGGGAAGGTAATGAAATTTTTTTTTAATTAGGTATGTATAAGTAAAGTAAAAGGGACCGGAGTGTCTCAGTGGTAAGACACCGTGCTACTAACTCCAATGATCCGGTTTCGAGCCTAATGTAGTCGTGAGTAAACCCTGTGGATTCAGGAGTTATCCGGAGTTCATAAAGATCATAAAGTGGGTACCCTTGATTGGTGAAAAATCTAGCTGTCGAGTATAATTCTGATCGAAACACCTCCTTGCACAACCGTTGGTCTAGAAACAGTACTATCTTACAAATTACTGCACTATTGACCCTTCATGGGTTGTAGCAGTAGATTTAAGATAAAATTAAAAAAAAAAAAACACGCTTTTGCCACGCCCCTACTCTCTACTATTTACCATACATTATGTATAGATAAACATAATTGATTAATATTATAGATAAAAGAAGAACAATATATTGTCTGGGCGTTAAACCTTCATTAAGTAGCCTGTCAACATTCTAGTGGAATTTCGGTCAGTAAATTAGCGGACTGATTTAAATTTAGTTAATTAGCATTTCGCTGTCGCCTAGAAAGGAAAAAAATTCTAATCCGCGACTCGATTCCGCTATGAGGGAGATAAGGTAACAGAATTTTAAAAAATCTTAATCTCACTCTGTAGGCTGGATCGTTCTTTATTCAAGCAGATAATTGGATGTCCACGAGCCTCAGTGGTTCCCGTTCTAACAAAATATTAGAGTTATCAGGAATATTCTCACATAACATACATAATATAATATAAGACAAAGGGATCGAGTATAAACTGTTAATAGTTATTGAGTATAAACCTTGTTCATAGGGAAATTTTAAATCAGAATTGAAGATATATGAGGAGCATTCTTTCAAAAGTTGAATTATCATATTCATATAAATATCGATTTTTTGAAGAAAATTCTACATCTAAAACTTAACCAATTTATTAACATTTACAATTTTGATCCAAATTGCTCTCAACTTTTATTTTCAAAAGCTCTCCAACGTTTCAGCCCTCAAGCCATTTTCAAGGAGACAACCTATAAAATTTTTGTTATTATATTAATTAAATTATTTCCTAAACAACATACTGATATCTTTGGCTATACCTTAAATATTGATGTCTTGTTCTTTAAAATTTTATCTGCAGGCTAATTGCCCTTGTCACGTCTTTAAACTAAATTAAATACTAAAATAACATCATTACATCTTTAAATAACTACACAAATCGTCTCACCACTTCACACAATTCTTCACTACCCCCCTCTCTCCCCTTATACTGGTCACTACCATCCCCTTTCTTTTAGATAACATCCAAAAATTCTTACGTTTAACTTTACCTAACCTTCGTATTGCTTTCCGGTCTCGTAACAAACTGTCCGATATCTACTCTTAATTTAAAAACCCTATCCCTGCTTACATCGGCGAAACAATAAACCTCTTAAAAGACCGCATCACACAACATAAATATTCTGTTTCCTCAAATAATTATTCTGCTTCAAAACTTTCAAAACGTTCTCTATCATTAAACCATTCCTTTAATTTTGATAATACATCTATACTTGCCACAGTTCGTAACCATGACAAAAGGCTTATATCTGAAAGCTTCTATATCCAACTAGAACCTTCTTCCGTCAATTTAAAAACAAAAAACAGAACTCATTGTTAACATATTCCCAGATAGTTAATTTATTAAAAATGTAACAATGTTTAATTTCTTTTCTCTCATAGTTTATGTTCTTTAATAACTTTTAAATCATTTGTAGTCACCCTTTTATACGTTTCCTTTTAAGTAATTTTAAAATTATTATTTTTATCCTTCCAAGTAACTTGCAATGTATGCTTCATCGTCCGAAAGTTTCGTCGTCTTTTTTGTGAAGTTGCGTGTCTTATGTTTTGTTCTCTTTTTCTTATCTTTCTTTAACCCCCTTCTCACTATATATATTATTATTTTTATATTTTCCAATTACTTCTTTGTCTTACTTAAGTTTATATTTTGTTTCTTTATTCTAATATTAGACTTACATATTTCATTAGTTACATATATTTTTTCCCTAACTTTAATTTTTAAATTATTATTATTAAATAAAATTATTCATATTTCTTTGTTTCTTTGCATTATATAACTTTAAATTTTTATTTCATTTACTATGTTATTTTACTTACATATTTAATAACCTATATATACATTTTATTTCCCATTTCTTTCATTACTTTATTTTTATCAATTTTCATTTTGTACAATTATTTACTTTAATAATTCCATATATCCTCTTATTCGTTTGTTGTTATCTTGATTTTTTTTCTTAACCCTGATGACGGCTAGAAATTTTGGCCGAAACGTTGGCACAAATAAATAAGTTTTTTTAACTTATTTTTGTTATTCTCTGACCACACCCCCTACTATCTTCTTCTCATATATATTATCTACGGACAACTATCTTCTCAATATTATAATTATAATTGTTTCCCATAAGGATTCATATTGATCCTCTTAAGATCGGAAAGAATCTTTCTACCAATTACAAAAAAAAATGTAGCTGTAAAGAACGTGCTGTTCTATGGAATATTTCGAAAGAATTTTTTAATTTTGAGAAAATATATACAGATATCCGATATTATATAATAATATATAATTTAAAAGATGATTAAAACGAGGAATCACTAGAACGATAAGTTTTTTTTTCTTTAATTCTATAAACAAATTATTATTGATTTTCTCGCACCTACAGCTTCAGTGGTTATATGTATATATACCTTTTTATATTTACCCCTCATTGACGGACCCCCTCTACATAACGGTCAACATAGCCTTCTCCGTGGGTGTCCGTTGTATGGAATTTATTGACTGTATTGGCTTTAGATTGAAGGCTTCTAAAATGTTTTTAAAAAAATCTTATGAATATTCTATACTGGAGGTTCCTATCATGTGAAGGCTCAAGGCCATATTTATAAACTTAGGATTTTGAATAATCGGCCAATATCCATTAAATAGATCGTATTATATTGGTAACTTTGAATCATACCAAACCCGAAAACATTCATTATATCATAGTTAACCTATTTGTTATAGGTTTCATATCATTCCCTATTGTCTATCTTAAAATCTTCTATCTAAGTCACTTATTTTCCAAGTGATATTTACACAAGGAGAATTTTTTTTTTCAAACTAGTCCTTCCAACTAACAATATGAAGATCCCAGATTCATTTCTTTGATTCAAGTCGATGAAAAATGGACAAAATATTATCTAATAGCGATAGTGAAATTTTTTTTATAGTAGTCATCCATAAATTAAAAAAAAAAAATGGCAGTAACTGTTATTTTGAAATTTATTGAAAAAAAATTCAAATCTGGTTTTAGACCCTGATATTATATGTTCCCTCCTAACGGTCTACATTTAAATTTTTTAATCTTAATTCTGTTCTTTAAAAAAAAAATCATGTTTTCTTTCTGGATTGAAAGAGTAATTTAGGCCCAGTATGTTTGATATAGACTACAAAATTACTATTCCGGCTATAGAAATTTTTAATCAAGTGGAAGAGAGTTAATGGATTGGCGAATGGTCGAATTGCGAGCTCAAAGTTCTTATCTTGTCATCAGGGAATTCTCCTGAACTCAGAGGTTTTTGGTATTCATTTTGGTATTTATTCCATATTTATTATCGTGTGGGAAATCTTAGTGGTACTAATACCGTTTAATTACACTAAACAATGCAGATGAATTCAGATCATAATAATTTTAAGACTGATTTAAAGAAACTATTTTATTTCTAAATAATTTTAAAGAAATTTAATTAATTTTTTTTTTAATTTCGAGATTTTTAGATTGAAATGGAAGAATCTTTAGAAAATAAATCAAGAGAGATTTATAACTGGATATTCAACTGCTACACTTTTACTATCTGGAACTTGTATCGTTTGGAAAGAAAGTGACTTATTAAGGTCCGGTTGAGAGATTTTACTCTTAAAAAGAAAGAAAAAAATTGAATAATGTTGAATAACAAAAAAGTTGAATAATATTTACTTCTATTTCGGGCGTTGGATGGCAGGTTTTCTTTTTCTTGTTTTTTTTTTTTTTTTTTCTGTCATACATTTCACATGTTAAATTTAATTTAAATGAGTCTCTAAAGTTTGCGGTGGGCTGACATTGCCACCAGAATGGATGTTGACTCACTTATTAAATTAGTATTTGGGTACGTGGAAGGAAAAAGAAAGAGAGGACTGGGATGGGATGAGGTTGAAGCCGATGCACAGAAAGTTCTGGAAACAAGAGCTTGATGTTTGACCCTCTTTGTAATGCATGATGGCCCTTGACTTGCTTAATGTAGGAGGTAATTATTTTCTTTATTAATAATTGATTATGGGGGGTATAGTCTCATACAAAAGACACTTCTAACTATACACAATTTTATAAAAAAAAAAAAAAAATTCAGACAAAATAAAAAGATTAAAATAATAATTCTTAATAAAAGATAAAAGTAAAGTTAATAACAAAAACAATGACATTCATGGATTTAACAAAATAAATAATTGACGCCTAATGGAACAAAAACTGAGTTTATGAAAAAGATGAAGGGAAAAACAAAGAAATTATGATAAAATAAAATTATAGAGTGGTAATAACTGAACTGATAAACATAGAATTTATAACAGGATGCCCTCCAGCAACCTGGGATTCTGTCTTCGGGTTATGGTTGGGTTTCCCCCCATTTTAGTTGTAGGTCACTACTCCTTTAACTGTAGGTAACTGGGAGTAGAACTTCATGAACCTTTTTTTGATGTAATCCTCTATTGTCTCTATTTATCCTATCCTAAACAAAAATTCCAAACTGAAACCAGAAACAACTGTTATTATATTTAAAACAATTCTCAGGCCACTGCTGATGTACGGCTGTGAAGTCTGGGGAGCGGCATCCTTCAAGAAAAGAAAAAAAACTACAATTTTTTTCAAAATAAAGTCCTAAGAATCGCAGTTAATGCTCCTTGGTTCATTAGAAATAGCCTAATTACAGATGGAGGCAATAGAGGACCACATCAAAAAAACGGTTCATGCAGTTCCATTCCCATCCATCCAGTTGCCGACAGTTAAAGGAGCAGTGACCTACAACCTGGGAAACCCAACCTCGACCCGAAGACTGAAGCCCAGACTGCTGCAGGACATTCTGTTATAAACTTTAATAAATATAAAATTAATTCTTAGCACACTACCTCAATTTTACTTTTTATTATTACTCATTTTATTTATTCATTATTATTTTTTTTTTATATTTTCTTCTCTTGTACCTTTTTCACTATTAGAGGGCAATTGTTTGTTTTATTTAAGTGTACTGATATCATTATTTTTTGTTATTAATTTTACATTCCTCTTTTATTAAGAAGCATTACTCTTATGTATTTATTTATTTTTTCTTCTTTTAATAACAACATTGTATATAGTTAGGGATGTCTTTTGTACGAGACTATACCCTCCCCATAATCAACTGTTAATATATAATATGACGGTTATATCAACCATGTAAGGCCCATACCAAGCTGATCTGGTAGAAAATAAAATAAGTTAAGAATATTGTCTCTATTTGTAATTCCCGATGCAATCGGCTGTTTCTTGCAAATCATGGAGCATCCACTGCAATTATTATGACATTATTTTGAAAAGGTTGTAATTTTTTCCTTTTCGTATAGGATGCTGTTCCCCAAACTTCACCGCCATACATCTGCAGTGGTCTGGGAATTTTTTTAATAATAAGAATAGCTGTTACTAGTTTTAATTTGGATTTTATATTTAGGATAGGATATAGCATTGCTAAGTTTAAATTTTCATTCACTAATATACATAATGGAATATCAGTGATGATTTCTAAGATATGGAATTGTAAAATGTTGAATAATTTTTGAGTTGTTTAGAAGCGTGCCTGCCAAGATTTTGTTGCTTTAATAGCGAAACAGTTGAAATTATACATCAATAAAATAATATCTAGCAACAGTTCTATTTAGAATTCCAATTCTAGCCTATAATTAAGCTATTATTTTAAGTATTTTAACTTGTAAATATAGCCAATCTAAGTAGTTAAGCCATGCATTAAAGTTACTTAAAAGCAATCACCAATCAGGTATTTTACGACTCGAAATTTAAGTACTTCTTTTTATTACATTTTCTAAGTTTATAGCTTGTTTATGTGCTGAAATCCATTATAAATTGACTTTCGCGGATTGAACTAGTATCGAAGAGATCCAATGATTTTCTGTTCTATTTTATTTATATTGCTAAGAGACTCGTAAGAAAAGTGTCAGTTGAAGGGTGGTTAAATATATATAGAACCGAATTTCCTCAGTTATATTATTTGTTTCCCCTTCTAAATTATTATTAATATCCTATCATAGTTATTATGATCCTGTTTTACATATTATAGTATTACTCCGCTCATCCGTTAGGACTTAGATATCGCCAGTTAAGCGGGAGAGTCAGTACATCCGGAATGTATAAAAAATTAAATTCCAGTATTAGTTTAGTTCATAAAGTAGGTAAAAATTAATGTGTAATATGAAACATAATATATAGGTGATATATATTTTTATATTAATGTATGATGAAGATAAATTTATTAGACCAATTAAAAAAAAATCTTTAGACAAATGATTTTATTTAAATGTACAAACTATCTTTAGGTCTTTAATAATAGGTACAAAGTGAGTTTTTTATGATGTGTTAAATGTAAAATGTTTTACCATGTTAAATGTTATATATATATATATATATAATTGTGAGCAGTTCTATTTAAAGTCATGTTATATGCATAAGAGCTCCTAGCGGATTTTCTGAGCGACTTGTTTTATAACCTTTCCTTCCAAAACTTCTTGTTATTGTTTATTTATAAGTTTTCATTAAAGTAATTTATTACAACATGCCTAAAGTGGAAGTTTGGCCACAGAGTGCCTTGTTGATTTTGTAACTGACGAGAAAGAGAATCAAGATGAGCTAATTGACAGCTATCATTATATTATCATTATTATTTTCATTCATTGCTTTATTAGTTATAAAAACATATAGAACATATACTGCACTACATAGAATGGAAACACAAACTACGAGCAAGTAACCTAACACAACAAACAAAATTGTGACGAGCTCTACTGGTCAGTTGCGTGACGTCATTCTCTATGTAACTGGCCTAGTAACTGACTCTCAACCATGTTATATCGTTTTAACATGGTAAAAGAAGGAATTATTTCTCGATTTAATATGAGTTTTCCATTTAACAAACTTTAGCATGTTAAGTTAAAGATCATGAATATCCCTAATGTATTGTGGAAACTAAAAGAGTCGACCTGGGATCCGGCCATAACTAGTCAAACTGGGTGAATCAGTCCTAGCCCTGCCCCTGGATCCTACAGCATGTTCCTCTTGTGTCCTACTTCTTGTACTGCCTGGAGAAGTCCAGAGTCAACTGGACGACGAGGATCACAAATAACAATAATTATCTTCAAAATGTGGGTGCTTTCTCCAGATCTGATCAGCGGCGATGTGCTCTAGTATACTCCTTCATGCTCGAACTATTTTTTATTTTTTAGCTCGATAACTGCCATCTTGAACTGGAACACAGCTCTTCGCGATGTTATGCGTGAGTTGTACAGTGTTATTTTCCAGAGTGTTTTTTTGAATTTGAAGTTCTTATTATATAATAGAAGAAGGTACAACACTGTAATTTCAGTTAACAGTTAGGACAGTATCCTATCTAAAAATATATGTAACGAATTACAACTGTATAGTGTTACATAAGAATCCTTACAATGCAGATAAAAAAAACAAATAATCTAACAACCAGAAATCATTTTAGAAAACAAATTTCTAAATATTATAGAGTTGATAGCGGTAGATACTGAACTGTTTACAACTGCTGTTACTATAGTCCTGTATTTAGAGAGTCAGATTATTGAAAAGAGATATACTATTTCTTTCAGGTAGTAGATTTTTATTTATTTATTTTATACCAGATCGGCCTGGTCGGCCTTACATGGTTGATATAACCGTTACATTTTATTTATTTATTTTTTTTAATAATTGGCTATGGGGGGTATAGTCTCGTACAAAAGACATCCCCAACTGTATACAATGTTATGTTTAAAAGAAAATAAGATAAAATAAATAGATAAAAATAATGCTTCTTAATAAAATAGAAAAGTAAAATTAATAACAACATTCCTAGATCTAACAAAACAAGCGATTGTCCTCTATTGATTAAAAAAAATAAAAAATAAAATAGAAGTAGTGTGAATACTAAAATTAATAAATATAGAATTTATAACAGGATGTCCTACAGCAGTCTGGCCTTCAGTCTTTGGGTTGAGGTTGGGTTTCCCAAGTTGTAGGTCATTGCTCCTTTAACTGACGACAACTGGGAGTAGAACTTCATGAAACGTTTTTGTAATGTAATCTTTTATCAACTCCATTTGTAATTCCCAATGGAATTGGCCATTTCTTATGAACCAAGGAGCATCCACTGCGATTCTCAGGACTTTATTTTGAAAAGATTCTATTTTTTTCCTTTTCGTAAAGGATTCCGCTCACCAGACTTCACAGTCGTACATCAGCAGTGGCCTGAGAATTGTTTTTAAATTTAAGAACAGTTGTTTCTGGTTTTAGTTTGGAATTTCTATTTAAGATAGGATATAGGATTGCTAACCGTGCGTAGGTTGGAGTTAGTTTAATGTTGATATGGTGATCGCAGGTAGTAGAGGTGAGTAATTCGATTAATTTAATCGAACTGATTCGCAAAGATTCACTCCCTATCGTGAATCGATTCATTTGAACAATTGTTTTTACTTTATTTTTTAAAAATTATTATTAAGGCTTTCTTATAACTGTTCGAAGTTAAAATAAAAACTCCTTTCCCAGCTATACTCGTGTTCACAAAATACTTGATCATTTCCTAAAGGGCTATGAATGTTTATTATTATGCCATTATCAGCTCTTCACGTTATCTGTGCTCTATAATATAATGAAGTAATAAAACTATTATTATATAGAAACCTTTCTTCCATTTTGATACTGAAACTTTTTATTTACCGCTAAAATTAATATTAAATCTTGTATAATAATCTACAGCGTTTTTCAATATAAATATCAAAATAGCTTTTGCTTTGTGGAAAAAAAAAATTAAACAACAAAATAAAATTCTTAACAAGTTGCATTTATAAATAAATAATAATATAATTAAATTGATAAAACATTTGGTTTTAATTTTTATGGAATGTTAAAATTAATCCCATAAGCCATAATAGTTCGAAAGTACGAAAAAATGATTTAACCGTATAAACAAATCTTGGAAATTTAAAAAGATACGATACCCTCATAACTCAACTTTCACTTACTACCCTACATGCGTTCCGAAATTTTGAGTAGATTGGTAGTCTCATGTTGAAGTTATTGCTATTTTTGTAATTTTCAAAAAAGGTCCAGAGTAAGCGGAAATTATGAACAAAAATTTTTTAATATTCTGTTGTCCTAAAAATTCGCATTTAGTACTGCAATGACGAATATAAATTTAGTTTCTGAAAAAACACAGAAGCCGTAACGCAATCATGAAAGATCGTGTGGTCTCGGTTTTTCCTGTTAGAATTTGATGTCTCGATCTTTCCTTTTTCTCCTGTATTTCTTCATATAATTATTTAGTATTTTGTATTTTTCTATTGATTATCATTGAAAAAAATGAGTACTGTTTATTTTTTTCAAATAAAGAAAATTAAAAATACTTTAGAGGAAGATTTTTTTTTTTTTTCGGTGTTCGGTATTTAAGCTCTGTTAAACAATTTCAATTAGGTCAAGTCGTAGATGATATTAAAGATCATTTAATTATCCCTTGACATGGTGTATTTAATCAAAATCATTAAAACCATTTTCGAGAAAATCTAAAAAAATGGATTCTATTAAGTGCCACATCCGCTCTGTCGATTTTATTGAAAAAAAGTTGTCACATGCCAGGTAATATTAATTTCACTTTGTAAAAATTTTCGTTTTTGAGCTAGGTTGTTCCAAGACCAGGTTTTTCAGAATAGGTTTTTTTGGACTCGGGTGACCTCAAAACATGTATTTTCGTCGAAAACTCGAATTCGAAATTTCGCATGATTATAATACTTTCCCTTAATATTTATTCTATATATTGGTAAATGAAAGTAACAATTAACGCATTGTCCTAAAGACATCCCGAAAGAATTACCGAAATAACAAAAATATATTTATGTATTCAATAAAACGGTGTTTACGACAAGTAGTTCCTAGAAAATAATTTCCTTTTCATTCTTTTTTTTTTTTAATAAAAATAATTTTATTTCGGACTTAGGTGTTAGAGCTTAATTGGCGGTATGTAAATAAGTCTGTTTTTTCATTTTTGTGTTCTTTTTATAATATCCAATTCTTAACAGCAGCCTCCGTTTATTTGATAATATTTTTTTCCCGTGCGTCTCTGTTATGAAGCGCAGAGGTTCCTAAAGTGGGTGCCACAGTACCCTGTGGGGGCTCATTTTTATGTCAGGGGTGCTGCAGGTGAAAGAGACTTTCTCAGAATAATACAAAAAAAAAATTAATAAAACAAATTTAAATTACATTGCACGCTGATGACACATGTCCTGATTCGATACTTAGGACTCCATCTTGACAAGAGACTTACTTGGAATCCACACACAAGACTGAAACGACAAGAAACTGCTCGTCGATTTTGATTGCTACAACACCTTTTTGACAAAAACTCTAAACTTCCCATTCACTACAAAACATTAGTGTACACTACGAAAATCGGACCAATCCAAAATCCTACGTAAAATCCTTGATGCTCCTTATTATGTTACAAATAAACTCATTCACAAAGATCTTAACATCCCATTCGTTGCAGATTTGGCCCAAAATAGATATGCGTCTTTTCATTCCAAACTCCTTAACCATCCTAACCCATTAATTCTTAATCTTTTATCCTTAACAATCCCTGATAATCCTCGGAGGCGTCTGAAAAGAAGATGGCCACAGGGCCTTCTAATTTAAATTAATGTTTGAAGGGTGGTTCCTTCCCATGGTTTTCAAGTGTATATGAAACATACAACATATTTACCTATTGTATTATTTTGTACAGTTGTAAATTACATTAAATAAATTTAAAAAAAAAAAATTGCATTAAATTTTCACTTATTTTCCTACATACTCAGTTACTCTGAGGATAATATAGGTTACATTTTTATATTTTTTTATCCACGAAATTATTTTAGCCCAAAAAGTGTGCCGTGGCGAAAAAAGTTTGGTAACGGCTGATATAGAAGTTTCACTATGCTACACTTAATACATAATGAGGTGTAGATAGTTGACCGTAGATTACTGATTGGAGAATATGGTCAGGGGGTGCGGTCAGCAAAGAAAAATGTAAATAAACAAAGAAATATTTATTGGCATAAATAAATATTTTTCTTATTTATTTATGTTTTTCTTTGCTGATCGCACCCCCCCCCCGATCATCTTCTCCAATAAACTTAATACACTTGTTGCCGTGGGAACATGGACGGTTACAATTCTCTGTTGAATTCTTAAATCTCCTATACATTTTAAGAATCGATATATTATTAATTACCCCATCAACGAGAAGTATCGGTTGGTTATGACAAAAAACTCTTGTTTTAATGTGAAAAAATAAACAAGCAGTGAATGTTATTAGAGGCCTAAGGAAATTTGTTAGGATTGGAAAACAATGTAAAATTCATTTATTTGTTTTAATATTTTTTCTTCTTATTTTTCAATAAAAAAAATATTTTCTTGTAGCTACCGAAAGAATAATAAAAAAAAATAGATTGTTCTTTATTCACTGATTATAAAGGAGAGAGTTGTTTGAGTCTCTACTTATTTATTTAATCAAATTTTAGAACTATAGTCTTATTTTATCAAATTCCCCTAATATGTGTCAAAAACCTAATAATTATTATATACAATATATAATTAAACATAATATATCATATATTATTATATGCTTGGCTCGATTTCAATAAATAGAGGTGCCGGAACGGAGGGTGTGGCGGATACTCCAAATTATTGGCCTGAAAAAAACAGCATAATCGATCGTTACAACCTACGAACGGTTTTTTTTTTCGTGAAGATTAGCGTAGTAGTAGGGCAGTCGCATGGACAGCATAGGGATATGTGATGAAATAACAGTTTTTAACTATCACTAATTTTTTTTCCCTAAAGACAGGTACCAGAAAACCGTTACTGCGTATACTGGCTAAAATTGAGCCTGGATATATTTTTATGCTTATGTACAATAATAACAATAAAGGATTGATAGAAATTTTTTTTTTAAATAATAAGAGTATACACAATACACACTTGATTAAAAAAAATCCATGAATCTGCAATATTCTTATTAATAACTCCATTTGTCAGAGGGGATTCATACAGTTACCTATGGAAATTCAGGGAAAGAAAGATGATATCAATGCTGCAATATTTCGTAAAAAATATCCCACATTCAGTGTTGACGAATGATCCATTTTTATAGAGGTCAAAATATCATTTTCGATTATACTTCACATTTTTAATTCTGTTTTTGAAATAAATAATCATAAGTTTATATTTCGACCTTACAATAACATCTATATGGTATATAACATGGACGTACCCAGTGGGGAGCTAGAGGGGGCAGCACCCCCCCTAAAAACGACAAAAAGTTATTAATTTAATAAAAAATAACATTTCTTCTTGAGCAAACATTAATTGTAATAGCTAATAAAGCACTGCGAAATTATATATAATTTTCTTAAAATTTTGGTTTCATTCACCTTTTCCGTTCTGAAATGTAAAAACCTGATTGATTATGGCTTGCCACCCTAGTTTTGATCCTGGGCACACCCTTGGTATATAACTATAATATTATTATGTGTTGGAATAGTGAGTTTTTATTGAATCACATGAAAACTGCGGTAAATTTTCCCTCTCCACAACCAAAGAATACAATTCTATTGTATGTACAAACTCAGAACCAGATACCATTCCTTCCATGATAAACTTCTTAACCACCCAAATCCACTTGTTTCTAACCTGGCTTCTCCTTCATTACCTAATAATCCTCCTAGGCGTCTGAAAAGAAGATGGCCACGGGATTTTCTCCTCTAGAAATGTTATTGGAGTTCTATCAATGGGTAGATTCTCCACATGTTTGTATCATGTCACTATCTCACCTACAGCAAATTTACTTTGTCTATATATGTTATACAGTTGCAAATAACAATAAGTAAAGGATTAAAAAAAAATTATTTATTTATCCCTCTATAGTCAGCCCGCTGGTGTTCCTCGAGGTAGTAAACTTGTTCCCATCCTCTACACCATCTATACCGCTGACATCCCAACCTAACCTGACGCATGATTGACACATTTTCATATAATGATCCATTAAAGTTTTAACAGAAATTTATTTTAAAAAAATGGAATATGGTCAGGGTGCGGTCAAATAAAACTCAAATAGTAATAACTATTTGAATTTTATTTGACCACATCCGGACCATATTCCATATATTAATGCACACGGTTAAGTAGAATTTTGTGTAAAAAGTATGCTCTAAAGTATTTTAGGTCCGTAAATATTATATAGTTACTTAATTACAAATTAATTATTTTGATATTGATTTATAAATAATATTTCTCATTAAAATAGCAAAATTTTAAATCTATTTTTCTTCTTCTTCTCTTCTTTCTCTTCTTCCTTAGTGCCTTTCAGCGTGGAGGTGCCTCTGTCCAGACAAACCAAGCCTCTCAATCCCGAGCCAGCACCCTCATGGCATCCCAGCTTATCCTTCTTCTCTCCCCCACTCTGGAGATGTAGTCATTCCATTGTGTTCTGGGTCTCCCTCTTCGGCGTTTTCCTGTTGGTCTGGCCTCAAAATATTTTCTTGGATCCCTGTCTTCACTCATCCAACCATCCATCCAAACCATCTGAGTTGTCTCTTTTCAAATGTATACTTTATAGAGACAGTTCCAACATCTCATTCCGTATGCGATCCATCCTAGTTCGGCCTACTACTCTTCGTAGGTATCTCATTTCTATTACAGTAACTCTGCTTTGGTGCTTATTTAGTGGTACCCAGCTTTCACTTCTGTAAAGGTGGTTATAGAGGCTTGAAGTTATAAATGGATTTTAGAAGTCAGAAAAATGGTATAAATATTCTTTAAGCCTATGGTTGAGACAAAATGTTACTAGAATGATACCTTTGATTAATTTTTTTTAATTATATAAAAATCGTATTGTTGATTTTTTTTTTAGGACTAATGAGTTATCACATCTCACAATTCAATGATTTCATTTATGTTTTATTTTTATATTCACTCCTTTTTAATGGAAAGCTGTGTACAACGGACAAAATAGTCTTCCCCGTAGGTGTCCGTTATATGAATGTTTCACCTTATTTATGGAAATTGGCCTGTCATTAATTCCTATAATCTATTCCATAAAAGGTGAAAAATAATTAAGGGAGGACGTGGTTAAATATATTGAAATGAACCTCGACGCATTCATTTGCGATTTACTGGCAACTGTGACTCATTGGAACATGTGTGTACTTACCACAAAAAATGTGAGCCATACTAAGAAACCCAGGTACAAGGACGGCTATCTACTATAGGCACTTGTAATGGAGCTATTCGATTTAAATAGCTTATAATCCCGATATCTTTAACGTAAGCCATAAATATCAACATTAGATTATTAGAGAACCTTATATACTCACTTGGATGTATACTAGGGCTATCGTAGTAGCACTGCCCATATCCGGACCAAGTCAGCATGTAGTCGAGATAAATAATTAATTCACGAATAATTAATTAATCTGTAGAAGAAGAGAGAAATACTTTATTTATTCATCTATGCTGCCTAAATACATTAGGTTGCCATCTCACACAGCATACTTATCAATCCGTAATCGGACATATTTACATTACACATACATGGTATAATCATTAAAAAAAGATATACAATAATAGGATATAATACACAATTTTTTTTCACCCCTACAGCTTCCTTTTACAATCCATTTCGGTCTGTACAACGAATACAAATGTTTCACTCACTCCCATTATTCCCTCTCATTTCCGCTCAATTATTCAATTCACCCGATCAACAAATTCGCTCTCTGGAATTCACCCTCCTAGATCCTCTTCAGTGACCCGCTAAAAAAAATCAATATTAGACGGTAATGTGAGATCAGACCCTCATTCATAGTCACAGCAGTAGATCAGTCTACCAAGAACAAACAACTAGATACATTTTACGAGAATAAGAATAACACATAGATTAAAAGGAAAATATAATTTAAAAAAACCGGTTACAGGAAACACTTTAATGGATAAATAAGTTTAAAAATACAAAGTAAGGTGTGAGGTTCTTGAATATTCAAATTCAGCAACGGTAGCTTGATTTTTCCGCACCATGATTCGCAATCACGAAGATGATGAATAATTGTTTAAATTAAATAAATTTTATTCAATTTTAGTCTCAACAATATTTATATTTCTTTATAAGTCCGACGTTTCGACCAATTCGGCTATTCTCTAGGTTAATCTTAAATATAATTTTATAACCACATAAATTAAAAAAACAAACTTTATGCCGGGTATCTGCCCAGGTCATTAATTTCAGTCCACAATAACCCTATTTTGTCAATTCTTCATATTAAACTAAAAATTAAAACTTTTAATTTAATAAGAAGAATTGACAAAATAGGGTTATTGTGGACTGAAATTAATGACCTGGGCAGAATAGCCTGCATAATGTTTTTGTAAAATTGATGTGGTTATAAAATTGTCCTTGCAGATGGCCGAAACGTCGGACTTATAAATAAATATAAATTTTATAAAAACATAAAAATTTATTTAATTTAAACAATAGTAACCAGTCTCAAGAAAGTGTAAAGATTATATACAATAAAGTATAATTTGTCTGAACTGTTGCTTTACTTTTAACACGCTGAAGGCTGTTGTATCAAATAAATATGTATTTTTTTTTTTATATTTGTGTAAGGGACGGTAAAAAAATATTATGTTAACATTATAAATGCAGTGCAATCTTTACAAGAGCCTACTGGGCCCACGATGCATAGCGCTCTCTGACTTATGTGATCGATAAATAAAAAATAATAACAAATGAAAATGAGAAAAACGATATTATTAAGAAGATAAAGCAGCTTATTACTGATTTCAATTGAAACTGATTTACTTAAAACTTTGAATAAGTAATTAATTTTTTTATGTTCATAAAAAAAAAACCTAGAAACGTTTCACTGGTGAATGCTTGAATTTCCTCCTAAAATTTAGTTACCTTTTAGAGATAAAAACACTTTATTAAAAATGTTGTGTTGGCCAATTTCATTGGGTTTCCTCATACACAGCCTATGACTAGTGAAGCATCACTTTTTTTTAATCCTATTAATATAAATAGTCACAGAATATTTTTTTTTTTAACTTGCCGTATTGTAAAAATATCTGCATTATGTACTAAAATTATGAGTGATTTATTTTCCCTTTTTATTATTTATTCTTTCTTCCCAAACACATTTTAATTTTTTTTCTTCCTTTTTATATTTCTTTAAATTTGTATATTTTTCAGTTATTTGAATTTTGCTCTGTCTGGGACCCTTTACAAGCTCCGTAGATTCTTACCTCCTACATACGTCTCATCATCCGTCCCTTTCTCATTGATAGATTATTCCAAGTAAACCACCATAGTTCCTATTCATCCCTCTATTATCAGTCCGCTGGTGTTTCTCAAGGTAGTAAACTCGGTCACATCCTCTTCACCATCTATACTGCTGACATCTCAACCTAACCTGACCCATGATTTACACATTTTCATATAATGATCCATTAAAGTTTTAACAGAAATTTAAAAAAAAAAATGGAATATGGTCCGGGTGCTGTAAATAAAACTTAAATATTAATAAATATGTTATTTGAGCCAACGTTTCGCCCCAGGTTGCAGGGCCTCATCAGGGCTGTTTTGACATAAGTAAAACTTTGTAAAACGTTTACTTCTGTCAAAACAGCCCTGATATAGAAAAAATAGTGAAATGGTTTCTAGGATTTGTTAAAAATTATTTATTTTTTTTAATCTTTAGCAGATATGGAGTGGATAATATTTTACTCACTGTTCAGCGCCAAAATAATTTTTAACTAACACATATCTGCTTATTATTTATTATTTTTATGGGTAATTTTGTGATTAAGAAGTAAAAAAAATACATACAAATACTGTGGATTAACCAAGTATAAAATATATATTTATATTATGAAACTAATTGAGAAGTCTTAACGAATTAGAATACAATAATATTAATACTAATTGTTATAAAATGTGAAAAAAAAATTAAATAAAAAACTGGAACCTTGCATATTTGCGATAAGAAAAATTATACATTTCTTCATCAAAGAAATCTTCATCCATTTCCTCTGTGATATCTTCAAAGATTCTTTAAACTTGCACTTCTTTAAAGTTATTAGATATTTTTCGTTTTTAATCTATTCCTACACCCCATCACTGTGGAATAGTAATACTATAAATAAAACTCACTCACTTACTGTTGAGCGCTACAGTCCTTGTAGGACTTGGGCCTCTGTCACCATTCCTTTCCATGCCTCGCGGTCTCCAGCGAGACTCCTCCAGTTTTCAATTCCCATCCCTCTCAAATCATTTTCCAAATCATCCAGCCACCGACGCCTGGGTCTGCCCCTTTTCCTTTTTTCCTCCTGGTGCACCATTTAGCATCCTTTTAGGTAGACTACCCGGCTCCATCCTTTCCATATGTCCAAACCATCTTATCCTGCTCTTCTTAATAGCACAGAGGATATCAGGCTCTCCATACAATTCTTTTAGTTCCTCATTACTTCTGATTCTTTATCTGTGCTCCTCTTTAACGGTGCCAAAAATCTTTCTCAGGACTCTTCTATTTCAATCCAGTAGAGCCCTTCTATTTTCCTTGGTTAGAGTCCATGTCTCACAGCCATACATTACCACTGGCCTAACTATTGTTTTTTACAACAAAAGGAGTTTTTTGCAGGGCATAAAAACATCTGGTTCCTGCTACCATTCTGCCCTTAATTTCTACTTCTAAATTATTGTTCTCCGTCACAACTCCTCCCAGGTACTTGAAAGTACTGCAGCTGTGAAACATGTTTTCCCCCAGATCCACAATATCTCTTCTCTCCCCGGTCTGTCTAGAGGTTTTCATATATTTAGTCTTTTCACTATTTATATTATGTCCTAAATCCTGTGCAGCTCTCTTGAATTCTTCTTAAGTAAATAAAACACAATATAACATTTCAAAATAAAGTACTCAAATTATTTTAGACATTGCAGTTACTCTAAGGCGACAATAAGTCGAGAAAATCCATATTCTATCAAGAGTTAATATTGAGAATGTTCAACGATAGAATGGTTTGCGACAGTATCAATCTTATTGAGCTCTTTGATGGCTTATTTTCTAACGGGAAGTATTTTTTTCTCTTTTCTCCAACGAGTCGAAGGAAAGCCTTGTGAGGTAAGCTACGCAGTGGAGGTTATCCTCACTTCTAAGTCGTCGATGCGTTCACGGCTATTGCAGATAAAAACCCGCAAGGATGGTTTGGTTGTAACTTTGAACAGTTTGTCACTGGTGTCTATAGAAACTAATGTACTTGGAGAAATAGACTTCGAATGAATTAATTTATGATTTTTCTAATAACAAATCAAGACTACCTATCGTAAATGTTTTTTTTTAATGAATGTTACTATTTAAAAAAATAATGGTATTGACTAGTATGTTGTTTCTATTGATAAACCACAGTTAGAAAATAAATTCTCTAATCTGGAGGACCTCCATATCTTACTGTCCCAGGGGTTCCTCGTAGACTTATGACCTATAACTTAACCTTATTAATAAACGTATATTAAATTAATTAAATATGTAAATAGAATAACAAAATTAAGGTAGTAGATATGAAGTTATATAAGCTAAGAGTGAAAACTATTAAAATTATATATATAAGTTATAAGATGTAGTAGACATAACTGATAAAGTGGTGAAAGAAAAAAGAGATAATAAGGAAATCAATAAAATAGACAATCGGTAAGTACAATTACATCGGAGGAAATTGAAATCCTTATATCGTATGAACTGAATGAAAAAGGGATCTATAAACTAAAATAACAGTTAATAAATAAATAAAGTCTAACTGGAACTAAACATTATAAATAAAAAGGTGATAAATAAATTGTAGGAGAATAAGAATTGAACAATGTTTTGAAAGAGCGGCTTGTGAAGAGAGTAGGTAAACTCATAGCTGATTCCCATGTCTATATTATTATTTATTTTGTATTCTTAATTTTAATATTATTGAAATTAGTATACACTACGATAATCAGACCAATTTGGACATATGGAATTGAGCTCTGGGGCTCCACCAAACCATCAAATTCTTCCCGCATCCAATCCTTACAATCCAAAATCCTACGTAAAATCATTGATGCTCTTTATTACATTACAAATAAACTCATTCACAAAGACCTTAACATCCCCATTCGTTGTAGATTTGGCCCAAAACAGATATGCGTCTTTTCATTCCAAACTGCTTAACCATCCTAACCCATTAATTCTTAATCTTTCATCCTTAACAATCCCTGATAATCCTCCGAGGCGTCTGCTAAGAAGATGGCCACGGGACCTTCTAATTTAAATTAATGTTTGAAGTACCAGCAATGGGTGGTTCCTTCCCAAGATTTTCAAGTGTATATGAAACATACAACATATTTACTTATTGTATTATTTTGTACAGTTGTAAATTACATTAAATAAATTAATAAAAAAAAATTATTGTTTTCCCTGTATATTATTATATACAGTTTAAATACTCTTATAATATTACAATACGCATTTTCTTTAATACTACTTATTTACCTATATTAGTTATTCTGTAATTCCATTGGATCATTATGGCTGTTATTTTATTTTTGTTCTAAGGCTTTACTTATATTCTTCGCAAACCGCAACCCCAATCATCTCCTCACATATATAATAACTATCAACTTATCGTAATATTTTATCATATATCGTAAGTATTGACTGTCTTTGTGATGCAATCTTCTCTAAATCCAGTTCTTCGATTTAGGGGCCAGACAAAAAAAATTTTTACTGTTCATCATTAATTCTTAGCGTTAAAAAAAAAATATCGATGTATCTCACATTCTCTGTTTCGTAAACCTTGATAATGTAGGAGGCGTTTTTCAATGAGATAGGAATTTCAAACCGGAATAACACAATAAATTTTACCATCATTAGGCAATAGTCCAGTTTTTCTATCCCAATGGCGTCAATAAATAACGATATTCACCTTGTTAAGAAAATATCTGAAATATTTAAATTGAAACAGGCACACTCATCTATCGGTACCAGATCACTGTCCACTAATTGGTGACAATAGCAGGTATTAGGAAATCTTATCTTTTTTTTTAATGATGACGAATACGTTGTTTTGGATTACGATCGTCTCGTTGCATATAAAACAAAATACTCAGGACCCGATTTCCGGTAGCTGACGCGTTCCACTCTCATGCCTGTATAAATTAATTTTGAATCGGAACGACAAGGTCAAGTTACGAAAGGGACAATTGAAATTATTGCTCATATACTTTTTCCTTTGCGTTACTCTGTTGTGATTATCAGCGTAAGGGAGCATCTAATAGTACAAGAGCCGAGAAGAAAAAAAGGCAGTTATCTAACTCAATTTTTTATTACTTCAATAAAAACTATGTATAATTACTAATCAAAATTGATGAGTCTGCCAAGTATAGTATGCCAAGTAGGGGGATTGAAAAATGGCGGCTGTTTCAAAACCTTAAAAAAACATTGATTTTTCATTCGGAGCTCTATATCTTAAAAACTACCAACAACACTAGAAAATCTAAGAGATCATTATCTAAAGAACAGTAAATTTTCTGAAATATGAGCCCTAAAAGAACTATTTAAGTCCAACAGTTCTCGAGATATAGCTTTTTAAAAAGCAAAATTTCTTAAAAATCTACTGAAAGATTAGTAGTTAGTTAATTTATTATGAAAAATCTATATCAGGAATTATGTGACGCACAGATGTCTATTAGCGCTTAAATTAAAGATAGTTAAATTTGCTACAAAATAGTTAATTATGTTTATCTTTGTAGGAAAAGTAGTTTTTATAGATTTGACAAAATAAACTCACAAAATGTTAATCTAGTTGTTCCTATAAAATGTTGGATATTTGAAAAAATATATCTCTAGATCCATAAGACGCACATGTGTCTGGCAACACTCAAAATAAAGGAAATTTAACTTACTATAAAGTAGTTTATGACACTTATCTTCGTAGGGGTAGTAGTTTTTTTGATATTCACATATGAATATAAATTTGGCAAATGAAAATTTGTCCGAACAACTATAAATCAATTTATTTTAGCAAATTTCATGTAAAATATTACTTCTACGAAGATAAACATTGTAAACTACTTTATAGCTCATTAAACTAGCTTTAATTTGAGTGCTAATAGACATCTGTACGTTGAATGGTTTTTGAGATATAAATTTTTCAAAATAAATTCACTAACTACTGATCTCGAAAACTATTTAACGTAAATAACTCTATTAGGGCTCATATTTTAGCAAATTTACTCTTCTTTAAATGACGTTCTCTTAGGTTTTCTTGTGTTGTTTCTACTTTTTAAGATATAGAACTCCTTTTTACTTAAAAATTACTTAAAAAAAAAAAAAATACAAAATTCCAATACAATCTACCAACAGTTGGAGGAATGTGATACAATTTAAGCAATTCAATCACATCGCGAGGACTGATCCAAGAAACCTGTCAAACTCTCTATTGATTAATTTTTATTATTGTCATTATTTTTAGTCATTTTTTTTTGCGTAAAAACGCTAAAAATATAAATTGCACAACTCTGGCCTACCACAGCATAAAACTGAACCATGAATTTAATTTTGAAAACCCAAAGATAATAGATACAGCACAAAATAAAAAAAACAGAAGATTTCTAGAAGCTATATTTATATATATAACAAAAAACATACAAAACACAGTAAACTACAAAACTGACACTAAACACTTAAATACACATTACGCCGACATTATAAATAGACTCAAAATATAAACAATAAAAATCAGATGAAATAAACGGGTTTAAGTAAAAAATGACTAAGTTAATGTTAAATACAAAGCAGGACTTGCAAAAAAACAGGGAGGTAACCAAACAACACACTGGACATGAGATAAGGTCCATAGAGGTAGTAAGGAAATATAGAGTAATGGCTGTGCTAAGGAGTAGTGAAGATGCACAAATTGTGACATGATTTCCTATAGGAAATTATGAGGTGAATATAATTCTGTGAATTAAAATAAATAAGGATGAAGATTGTTGTTATGATAGTTTTATTATTGTTGTAGGTTAAAGTACATATGGGACAGTGGTCCCGAAACGTTGTACCAGATTTTAATAAAAAATTTCATTAAACTGGAAGTCATTAACCTCAAATAATTTTTTTATGAATTTTACCAGACTTCCTATAGAGATAATCCACATTATGTTTTCTTTCCTTCTTCTCTAGTTATTTTTCAGCTCAAGTCAATTTTTTTTATTTATATAAAAATATATTTTTATTCTTTTTTGTTATTATTTCCTGGATTATTATTTTATTTATCTTTACTATTTTAAAATATAATAGTTCATTTTCTTAGAATTGAAAATAGTTAGGGGTACCTTTTGTACGAGACTATACTCCCCAACCTACTATTAACTGTTGAAAAATAACTTACGAACTGTTACAACATCCAAGGCCAACCGAGGTCAATCTGGTAATAAAGAAATAAAAATATATACATATCTGAATGAGAAACCTCCTCCAGCAACTTAAAATGCTATTATAAGTCTTTATATTGATGGTGTCACTGTAAGAAGGAAGAATACACTTCTCTTCTATCATGCGTTATGGTACCACTTCAAATTTTGTTCGTTAGTTGTTAGTGTTGATGAATGTTATGAATGTAACAATTAAAAGATAAGAATTAAAGTGGATTTACTACATAATGAACGATAATGAAATTGAGCTACTTCCGACTAAATGCTACGCCAAATGCATTATTAATGAGATGTTTATCGTTACATCGCTGTAAAGCTTGTATTCAGCTTAACTTACATGCTTGTATTTGAAAGTAAAGACATGTTATTTAGAAAAAACAAAAAAAAAAACAGTAAAAACATTTTATCGGATTTTAGTTTCCACATGAATAAATAAATAGTTATTTGGATAAAATATAAAAAAAAAAAAATATTCATTTTTCTTCCCCTTCTTTTCCTTTTTTTTAATAAATATATATAACTAATGTTACAGTGTTAATTTAGTGTAGAGTGTGTTATTATCTAACTACATGATCGTAATTTACACGATATAAATAGATAAATACATGTATAGAAAAAAGAAAATAGCGTTATATAAAACCTTATATTTAATTCTAACGTTCAAGTTTAATATCAATATCTTCCATTTTTTCTTTCTATTTATTTTTAAGATTCAGTTTGTGAGATCGTAGTCTAAACCAATCCTAATACTTTACTGCCTTTGTTTCCCCCCATACTTGTGTCATTATTCTTAATAAAAACTCAGAAGAAATACAAATAAAAATAACTTCAAAGACAATTAATGGGGCCGTCCGTAGCTCATACAGTTGGGCGCAGTCTTACCGATCTGATATCTTCTGGCCCCGCAGGATCCGGCGTGGGGCGTTGACTTGATGGTTGATGGTTAGGCAATATAGGACTCCAATGGGAGTCCTGACCGAAAAAAACAATAAATAAAAAAAAAGATAAATTAACATAACCACAGAAATGATAAGAAAAGTTATAGTGCAGTACTTCTCTGTACTTCACTGACAGCACTGGTTGTCGCCCATCTAAGTGCCCTAAGACTATTAATGTTTTATTTTATCAGTGTTGACCATTTCGTTCAATTAAGTTCATTTTTCCCACTGATTTGGAGAGAAAAAAAAAAAAGTGGACAAACGCTGACTCTAGATTTGGTACACAGGCTGCTAAAACCATAAAAAAAATATATATATAGTTCACATTTTTTTTTTTTATGAGATAGTAATATTTAATATATATATCTTAGAGGTAGTGATTTACGAAAACTTTAATTTTTTTCCCTTTTTATCTTCATGGCAACTTTATTATTTTCCTCTTTAATGGCCAAAAAGTAGGCACAAGAAAATTCTATTTTGCTGCCATTTAGAAAAAAAGGAGTGAAAAATGAAAATTCCTGGTGGTCTATAAAATAAATGATATATATGGATTGCATAAGGGAATACAATAGAAAAGAGAAACATTAAATTTCGGTTAGCTTAATGACATTTTTTTTAGTCATTAAACTATATACTTGTATATATTATTGCTTAAATTATTTAAGCGAGCTAGGTTGCTTAGTGAGTAAGGCGCTGTGTCACTATCTCCCGGGACACGGATTCGAATCCGGCTGTGGCAGATAATTATTTATTCTCTTACTGTTGCCGTTCTGTTGGGAGTTCTCCTGAGGCCAACCCAGCCTCTATAAAATGGGTACCCTTAATTCGGGAAAAATTTGGCTGTTGAGTGTGATCTTGAACGAAAGACAAAGTATTATACAAATTCATAACACAATATACAATTATAAAACAATGAGACCTGAGTCTAGTACTGCATTACAAAAACAATAAACAAAAGATAAAACAAGTGCTCCATAACAAAACAATAAACAAAAAATAATACAAAACTATTAACATGATATTTATTACTCCATTATATTTAACTTAAAATAATGAGAGTTATGTTAAGTAAACGAAATCGTAATATAAGTAAAGATATTAATTGGCTTCGAAAACTATTTACATACTACTATTTATATGTCACTTACAAAATCAAACTTATCACATATTGTTACAATATAAATATAGAGTCTGTTCAATTTGGCTTCACTATCAATGTTCGATATATTTTTTATGTTTTGTAGGTCGTAAGATACGGATATGGGTGGGTTTAAGATATATTGTCTGTTTTTTTCAAAGGTTGGACAATCTAGGAGGATGTAATACAAACCATAATTGAAGTAGCTTTTGCAGAATGGACAAGGTTCGTTTGCTTTTATGGTGTAGTTTGATGTGCTCCGGATTTCCAACTCTTGGTTGGCCGATGCACCTTATTTTTTTTTTACATTTTGCCTATATGTTAGATATGCTTCAGGTTTGAGTAGGTTGAAACTGCAGAGTGATCGGTATATGAGGTTAATGTTTGAGTTCAATGCTCTATTGATGTCAGTTGAGAAGTTGTGGTCCAAGATCTTTTCAATAATATCGTCTTTATGTCTCAATATTCAGTTTTCGTATGACCTATTGAACTCATTTCTACATCCATATTGGTGGGCTATCTTATTAACTTGTGAGACCCAGTTGTATTCTACGTAATGTTTTTTCTGCATCTAGCATCCTTAGTCTGTTGAAACACAGTTTTGGGAGTCTCTTTTCTGACATCAATGACAGTTTGGACCAGTAGTTGATTATCTTTGTTATTACTTTTGATCTTAAAGGACTACCTGTCTAGAGTCGAACTATACAGTTTGGGGAATTCTTGAGCCACCCATATAGGTAATTAATAAATTTCGATAGGATCCAGATACCTAAGGCTCCAAACTTGGGATGCATATAGGAGAACTGAGGAGACCATTGAATCATATAATGCCGTCTTTGTTTCCCAAGAGTCAATCTTTCCTCTTCTCAGGGTTTCCAAGACTTCAGCGGTAGCAATGGATGATTTTTGTATGAAATGTACAGAAAACTTTTTTGATTTACCTCTGGATACAAATGTTACTCCTAAATATGTATATGATTTGTATACTACAACTTTTTTTCGTACCAATAAAGATGTTTGCGATGTTTTGACTTGCGTGATTTATGGAATACAAGAACGTTTACTTTTCCACGTTTAGGGTTAGAGAGTTATTTGGGCAGTATTGCTGCAGGATCTTTAAATTTCTTTGTGCACTATGCCAGTTATTATTTAGAAGGATAATGTCGTCTGCTAGCAATAACATCAATGCCTCGTGATTATGGTCAATGCTAACTCCTGTGGTTTTGTTTAATATCAGACAAGAAGAGGATGAAGAGTGCAGGGCTGAGGCTTTCACCTTGTAGCAACCCAAGAGTTACGTCTATTTCTTGGCTTAGTTGACCGATTATTGAAATTTGGGAGGTGGCACTGTTATACATGTTTTTCATGATTCTAATTATTTTACCACTAAGCCCAACTGCAAAAAATGCAGGTTGTGGTTAATGGAATCAAAGGCCTTCTCCAGATCAATAATAAAAAAAAAAATTAATAATGATAATTCGCTTCTGGGAGTTTTTTTTTTTTTTTGGTTTTTTGTTATTTACTTGAAGCTTTTAACCAATCGAGTGCAAATGTTCAACATTGGAAGAATACTCCGAATCGATCATTCCTTGTTAACTGTTATATGATCGTCTGAAACAACAAGACACAGTAATCCATACGTAACAGTGTGAGGAAAACTCCGGAAAATTAATTTTCACACGGGATTCGGTTTTACGTTCTGAAAGAATAGCCTTAGAGTTACTAATGGCTGTTCTTTTTTTTCACACGCACTTTCACAGGCCCGCTTCCTTCGCAATCGCTTCATAACCGACCCAACTGTAGAGTGGCATTGCTCTGTTGTAATCCAAAAATTACTGTTAATAATGTGTTTCTGTAATAACATATAATATAATATAATTTTCTAAGGACGACTCTGAACATTTTGAGAAAACAGGGTGTTAATCAGTAAAGAACTTTCAAAGGTAAGAAAAGCAAAATACGGTATCTAGATTAAGTTAAAAGTTCCAGTGCAGTTCTTCATGGGTAAATGACATAAAAATCATATGCTTAATATACCTACATAAATGGTTGAATTTTAAAATTCAATATTTGTGTTTCATACATTAGTTAGATTCCGATAAGATTCAATTTCGTATAAATTTAGGTAAGTTTATTTTGAACATAATATATTTGAATCAGTTTTAGTGCAATGAGAATCTAAAAAAAAAAAAATTGAAAAAAACAGTCTTAAATATAAAATACCTCACTAGACAGATAGTAATTCCATTTCCTAATAAAATAAAAACATTAATGCAATAAAAGCAATTATACTTAAACCTTTTTTATTTTTTATGTAGAGATGTTGATTTGAAACATGGAAAAGTAAAATAATTTTGTACATGCATTGGTTTTTTTCTACGCAGACGTATAGTTATATATGGCGTATAGTTGTACATGCATTGGGGTTTGGTTTTTATCTACGCAGACGTATAATTATATATGGCGTATAGTTGTACATGCATTGGGTTTTTTTTTTCTACACAGACGTATAGTTAGTATAGGGTGTCGCAGTATACATGTTCACTTCCCTTATATCTACATTTTTTAGAATTTTCATTGGATCCTAGCAAGGTCATAAAAGTGATATATGGAATATATTGAGAGAATTTTTCACATTAAAATCTTCTTCAGCGCCTTCCTAACTGTAGGATTTCCAATAATACTTTTTTACCGATTTTGGTGATAAATCATATTTTAAACCGAATTCAGATTTACTTATCTGATCTGACGCGTCATGAAGGCATAAATTGAAAAAAAAAAAAAATCGAAACATTTTTAGTGGTTTCTGACGATCTGCGAACAAACTGTGTGGGTAATAGAAAAAACCTAAATTACTAAATTGTTTTAGAATTCAATTATCTATTAGTGTAAACTTTTTACGTACAAAGTTATCTTTCTGAAGGTATTCATGATCTTTCATGATGTTTAGTCTAACATGTTAAAGCGTGTTAAATGGAAAAACTCATGTTAAATGGAGAAATATTTCCTTATTTTATCATGTTAAAACGATATAACATATAACATGGTTGAGAGTATATTACTAGGTTTGTTAAATGGATAATGATGTCATAACAGAACAGCTGAGCTAGCCCCCACTTTGTTTGTTGTTGTGTTAGGTTACTTTCTCGTAGTTTGTGCTAGTATTTTTTTGGATGTTTTTATATTTAATAAAGTAATGGATGACAACAATAATAATGTAATGACAGTTGTCAATTAGCTCATCTTGATGCTTTTTCTCACAAGTTAGAAGATCAACATGGCATTCAGTAGACAAACATTCACTTTTTCAACCTAAAATTTAGAAGTAAACATAACATGAAGTTTTGGAAGGAAAGGTTATTAAACAAGTTGCTCTGTAAATCCACTAGGAGCTCTTATGCATTTAATATTCAACATGACTTTAAATAGAGCTGCTCACAATCCTATAATTATAGCATTTAACATGTTATAAATGTAAAACATTTTACATTTAACTCATCATGAATACCTCTTAAGTAATAAACCAAAAAAAAAATGTTAGTGACTTTTTAAATTTTTTTTTATACTCGTCGAAACTAATCGTTCTTCAACCGATTCTTATTCAAAACTTCCGATAACAAAACTTAGACTCATAAAAATTAACATAACACTTTAATTCTTCTTTAATTCACAACATAACAAATAATTTACACTAATATAATTGTATAGAATGTAGTTTTTTTGTTTAATTTATTTATTTTTTTAAATTAATATAATGCTTCAGTATTTTGGAAAATTCATAAATAAAATACAGTGTTATTCATAAGTAACCCAATACTACTTTGGGCACCCGTAATCATTTAAAATTATACTTTTGTTGTTGTAAATTGCTAAACAAATCGTTATTATTACTATTACTTTTAGAACGTTGAGATGTCAATATTGTAACTCACAACATACGTAGTTAGTCATCTATTCAAGATTTTTTTAATACCCCACAACGGAATACGTAGGATTTTCGTTAGGTAGAGAAGAGGAACAAATAGGTTGAAAATATGATTCATCGATTCCAAACATCGACAGCTAATAAATCGATATAATATTTACATATTTATGTAAATATTGAAATTTGCATAAATATGTAAATATTGAAATTAACATGAATATGTAAATATTGAAATTTACATAAATGTGTAAAATTACAAAGAAATTATCTCATTAAATATTCGAATTACAATTTCTGTATAAAATTAGTCAATTTATAAAAAAATATTAGGTCTATTTATTTATTTATTTGCCTTTTCCCTTTCCTTTTTTTTTTTTTTTTT
>NW_027114912.1:607512-612481 GCF_000696795.3 Halyomorpha halys
TAGAACAGTCCAGGTTATAATATAAATAAATAAGGAAATAAATAAAATAATAATAAAAATAAATAAATTAAATAATCTCCGGTCACACTTATACTTTTATATATAATATTTACACAATTGACCTGAGGATTCCTGGGCCCACTCTACCCCCCACGTGTGAGGGGTAGAGCAGAGTTCTCTGAGATCCCAGCATATCCCTATCACAGCGTCACTGGTAGTTAGCCAGTGAAGGCTGAGCAAGTGCGCTAAAGCCATAAACACTTGAGCGGAGCATCTGATCATTGCCAGAACTATTGGAAAAAATGGGCTCACTCCTTAGGAACATGTAGATCCGAAATTCGAAATGGTTAGCTTTATTAAGGTCTAAGTCAAATACGCAAAAAAAATTAACGTTTTTAATTTTTCCAAGAAATGTGTATTTTATCCAAACAAATATTTCTAAAAAAGTTGTCCAACTTAAGATCATGTTCAAAAAGTGTCCAGTTATATTGTAACATAAAAAGCTTATGTTTTTACGGATGCATCCAGCCCAACGGTATCATAAAACGGCCTTTTGTAACAAGAATTCAGTTGTTTTTAGAATAGTTTCATGTTATTTATGTTTGCTGAACCTGAATTTAGTGATATTTAACAAAATTTACTAGCGTGCTTTGAGGTATTCAGAAGAAAAAAAATAATGACGGTCTTAAAGTTCATTTATTCTCATTCGAAAATAGTCAGACATTTTCTAAAAAATCAGCTGACACAAATATTAACAGGGACTTTATTTTTCATTAAAATTGTAAACATTAAAAATTTTCTTTATCTACAAACGATTCATAAAATCACTTACAACGTAAAGACTGACGCTCAGCCCAGGTTACTGCAGTACGTCCAGTTATAAATTCTAAATATATCTATTTATAATATTATAATTACTACTATTTTATTTAATTTATTTTTTTTCACAAATTATTTTTATCAGTCCTTTTATCAAATCTGTAAATGTCATTTGTTTTTGTTGTTAATATTTTTTTTCTCTCCATAAGATTTTTTTTAAATTTTATATATTTATTTTTTATAAGTCAATGTTATTATTTACAATTATTCAATAGTTATAGCGTTGTAAATAGATATGATTGTCTTTTGCACGAGACTATATAACCACCCCCCACCATAATCAATTCTTAAACGAAAAAAAAACTAACTGTTATAATATACTGGGTAGACTCCCCAGGCCGATGTGGTAATATACAATATATATACCTACCTAACACGCTAAATACCGTACTTAATGGCTTAACAGGGAAAAGGCGAGGGACTTGAACAAAGGATCACGTGGCAATAAACCACTGGAGGACACAGGTTAGATAGAAAGGCAGCCTACTGTTTACACTACAGTTGAACAAGACTTAGCTGCCCTATTAACTGAATTAACAGCCTGGAAAAACGCTCTTGTCATCCAGCACTAGAACGATTAGGCTTTCCAGCTCCCGTTTCAAAAGAGAACAGTTAACGCTTACATTAGCTTGTTTGTCTTCAGGCGGGCTCGGAAGAACAAAATGCCACTTGTGGACACGAGAACTAGCAGGTGAAAGGGGATATGTTTTTAAACCTAGCGGGTATTTCTCTTTAACTGTTTCCATCTCAGAAATGGTTGGTCAATCATTGCTATTTTACGAGTTTGTAAAAGAAATTTGTTCATTAATCGAGTGCAAATTCCATTAGAAAAGAGAGTTTAACTTATACAACTACGATATAGAACAAACTTTTTTTTTTTAATCATTTATTTATTGTTATTTACAACTGTATACATATATACACATCAAGAAAAGTGATATTATGACATGATACAAATATGTGGAGAATCTACTCATTGATAGAACTCCAAAAACATTTCTAAAGGAGAAGATCTCGAGGCCATCTTCTTTTCAGACGCCTCGGAGGATTATCATGGATTGCTAAGGATGAGAGATTAAGAACTAATGGGTTAGGATGGTAAAGGAGTTTGGAATGAAAAGACGCATATCTGTTTTGGGCCAAATCTGCAACGAATGGGATGTTAGGTCTTCGTGGATGAGTTTATTTGTAAGGTAATAAGGAGCATCAAGGATTTTACGTAGAATTTTGGATTGTAAGGATTGGATGCGGGAGAAATTTGATGGTTTGGTAGAGCCCCAGAGCTCAATTCTATATGTCCAAATAGGTCTGATTATCGTAGTGTATAATAATTTTTTGTAGTGTATGGAAAGTTTAGAGGGTTTATCAAAAAATTGACGACCAGTTTCTTGTCGATTCAGTCTCGTATGTGGATTCCAAGTAAGTCTCTTGTCAAGATGGAGTCCTAAGAATTGAATCTGTTCAACAGGCGTTAGTGTAGTGTATTTAGAAAGGATATTGTAGGACAAGAGGGTAGAGGTTTACGACTGAGAGTAAAGGTGATCTGGTGGGATTTCTCCACTAAATACAAAAGGCAAAATCATGCCATGGAGATGCAATTAATTCTTGCCATCAGCTGAGACAGTTTTAGAAGAGAACCATCTGGGTTGTTCATGTCTCTTTAACGCCATTTAACCGTGCGACTAAGATCACGTTAGAAAGTAGCGTTGACAGAAGCAGACTTCAGGATTAAAACTTGGTAGGAAGGTTTTACACAAAAGAAGTATCGACTGGAGGTAAATGCAGCTGATGTTACTGTATCGGAAATTATAGATTCGGTTCTACAAAGAAGAAGAATTCGAAAGTTCTCACTGCTCAGAGATAGAAGAGGCATTGATTAAGAAGTTGAAGAACTTACCACTGTGACATGAGCCGAAGACGTTCTATTTTATTGTGCAGTATTGCATTATATTTTTAGAGAATGGTAATAGAGATCATAGAGCTCATTCAAACCATATTTGCAAATATATAAATTAAATTATAAAAAAAATAAGAAATAGAAAGGAAAAAATTAAATCAAAATATTTATTATTAAGGTAAATATTAACTTAAGGTAAAATAGTATCTTAAACACAATCACTCCTATTTACAATATTTACATTCAGCCAAGGGAACTCCAAATCGAACTCTCACCAGAGCAAGTCTCCGAAAGATCCCGGCGTTTCTCTCTCTACCGCGTCACTGGTATTAAAAACCAGTGGAGGATGAGTTAGGGAAGAAGTTCTTCAAAATTTAAATAATGAAAATCGTACAAAGTTTATCTTCACTATTTTTAATTATTTATTTATTGATACTTACAACTGTACATAAAATACATCAAGTAAATTTGAAATAATATCATAATGGTATGGTACAAGAGCATGTAGAGAAACTTCCCATTGGTAGCATTCTAAAAACATGTTTACAATATAATGTCTTGGGGCCATCTTCTTTTCAGACGTCTCGGAAGATTGTCCGGAATAAGAGCAAGCAAGGTTAGAAACTAATGAATTTGAGTGGTTAGGGAGTTTATAATGGAAGGATTGGGATTTGATTATGGCTTGATCGGTTACATAGGGAATATTAAGGTCTTTATGGATGATTTTATTTGTGAGAAAGTAAGAAGCATTAAGGATTTTGGATTGTAAGGATCTGATACAAGAGGAATTCGAAAGTTCATTGGAATCCCAAAACTCACACCGTATGTCCAGATAGGTCTTATTATTGTCAAGTAGATCAGTCTTTTGTAATGAATTGGGAGTTTAGACCGTTTGTCTAGTAAGTGCTATAATAGTCGTAATCGACGTGCAGTTTCCTGTCTTTTCAGTCTTGTGTAAGGATTCCAAGTTAATCGTTTGCCCAGGGGTAGTCCAAGGTAGCGGATCTGTCCTACAGGGGTAAGACAAACATTATTAAAGTATACTGTAAGGCAGTCGGCAGTTTTACGACGAAGGGTAAAGGTGATTCGATGGGATTTGTTGGAATTTATTTTAATCCTCCGATTACGACACCATTCTTCGAGGGCTGTGATATGAGGTTTTTAATTTAAACTGAAAGACTGAATTAAAACTTTATTGTTGGTAGAAAAATAATTTCAAATAGTAACAAAAATGTTACTTCTAGAAATAAAATAAATAGAAAAATCTATAAGCGGTAATATATCGTAAACCTGATGACTGTTAATTACCATTATACTTGCGGATAAGGTAAATTACTTTGTTTGAAGAACACATCCCTGGCAGGAACACCTCCATCAGCTAAGGTGATGAGGGAACAGCTTCTTGGTAATGAAGCATTCTAGGTTCATTGTTTTATAAAGAGTGCTGCTTTTTCCACATCGGAATGCTGGTGTTTTTTATCTTAGGTGTGGTCTACAGCTTGACTATGTTTCCCCTTGTAAGCATTAACTCCCAGAAATGGACCTACAATTATACATTTCTCCTTAGCATAACATTACCAACATCAGGTAGACTGATTTCATAGTGTTTGCATAAAAATATTAGTTAATTGCTTATCAAGCACACCAGCAAACCGAGAAATAATAGTAATGATAATAAAAAAATAAATAATGTTGTTAATTTCTTAACTAATAAATCAACGTGTAAAGTTGAGTTAATATAACCTTGTTCTATGAGATTTTTTTTTGGTTGATTTTGGGTACAATATTATTTTTAGTTAAATTATGTTAGTGGCATAATAATTTTTAACAAACTCTTTTTAGAGCATTTTTTTTTATTGATTTAAATTATTTAATCGTATAATAATAGAAGAAAGAAAATTAAGGAAATAAACGAGATAACTCTTTATTGTCTCCTGGTTAGTCTACTATTATCTACTATTGGGAATTTTTTTTTTCAAAACTGTATTTACTGATAGATATTACAATTTGCCACTATGTTGTTGGCCAATAGGTAATAGTGATGACTGATCACATTCATACTAAAATAGAATAAAATAAGAATATAAATAAAGAAATAAATGAAAAAAAAAGTACATAAAAGCTCTCTCTAAATATATACAAACAGAAGGATAAAGAAAATGAACATAATCAAACTATGTACATGAAAAAATA
>NW_027114912.1:616041-620334 GCF_000696795.3 Halyomorpha halys
CATTGATAGAACTCCAAAACACTTCTAAAGGAGAAGATCTCGAGGCCATCTTCTTTTCAGACGCCTACAAGGATTATTAGGTAGTGAAGGAGAAGCCAGGTTAGAAACGAGTTGGTTTGGGTGGTTGGGAAGTTTATCATGGAAGGATTGGTATCTGGTTCTGGTCAAATCGGCAACATAGGGGACATTGAGGTGCCCTAATAAATGTTTTATTAATATATTTAAAATAATTTATATAAATTAATAATGGCAATTAAACTGGGCAACTTATTTACATATTTCACACTTAATAATAATTTATTATTATCTTTATTTAACATTATCAAACTAGCAAAACTACACATCATATTCAGAAAAGTAGGCATACAGATATAATTGTAAGTATAAAGCCAATGTGGTGTAACTCTTACGTGCTTCTTAATGATTTAAACAATCTTCATAGGACCACAAAGCAATACTATTTTGGGGTTTTCCCTTGATCTACCCTAAAAATAAAATATTTTAGAAAAAGAGCCATGTTAATTTTAATTTCTAAACTCGAGATATAAAGTAAAGGATTTTCATCGTGTTTAATATATGTTTCTGTTATTGGAATAATAAAATATCAACAAATTAAATATTGTTCGAAGTATTTTGATTACCTTGATCATTAAGACAAGACCCTGAGTTTATATTAATTTCACGCTCTCCAGATCTGACAACTATTTTGTTTTTATTAGGATGATATTAAAAATTAAAAAAATATGCAAACCCGGTCAATGACCCAAATTCTTTACGATTAAGGATAATTGGAACTTAAAACAATAACGCATGTCTATAACCGTTCGGCCAATGCTGCTGTAGAAGATACCGATCCTATCTTAATGGTCAGGTTATTCACATTGAACAATATTTAATATAAATTTAACAAGGGCGTAAACAGTATCAAAAATACACGGGGACAAGCCATGGTCGTTCCGGTTGTGACATTTCAACTGTTCATTACGAAAAATGTGAATGAAACCGGAATTTGAAGAAACTTATGTATAATTATAAATTAGTTATTACAATTATTTGCTTGAAAAAAATTTGTTTTATTAAATTAGTAATTTTTTCACTTCAAATAATGGGAGGGGCCTCTCGCAGGGTACGGCGATGAATGTCGATGTTTATATTTACAATCCAAAATCCTACGTAAAATCCTTCATGCTCCTTATTATGTTACAAATAAAAACATCCACAAAGATCTTAACATCCCATTCGTTGTAGATTTGGCCCAAAACAGATATTCGTCTTTTTATTCCAAGCTCCTTAACCATCCTAACCCATTAATTCTTAATCTTTCATCCTTAACAATCCCTGCTAATCCTCCGAGGCGTCTGAAAAGAAGATGGGCCTTCTAATTTAAATTAATGTTTGATGTACCACCAATGGATGGTTCCTTCCCAAAATTTTCAAGTGTATATGAAACATACAGCATATTTACTTATTGTATTTTTTATTTGTACAGTTGTAAATCACATTAAATAAATAAATTTAAAAATTTTTTTCATTAATATAGTCGTATATTAATTTATTAATTACGACCTAAATAGTTCGTAACAATAAAAATCCTTAGACATGAATATTTGCTAAATAAAGCGTTTACGGACATAGCTTCAAAGATTCATATTTTCTGTTAGGACACTTATTCCTGAAACACTCGATATATAAATTCCTTCCCATTGAGTCATCCTTGACTTCATCTGCTACCATGCATGTGGTAGTGGACGATTTAAGTTTTTATTTCTAGTCGGTGTAGGAAATGTAGTCTGAACGCTATTGGTACGATGAATCCAATATCTCTGATTCATACACTCGAACATCTTTTACTGGAAATGTATATAAAAGTAGGGAATGATAGGATTGTGGATCCGTTCGACACGAGAATGAGAGACCCCTGTGACGGGAATCCGGAATTAGGTGTGACGGCCAGAAAGTTGTCGCAGTGGCCTATAGTCCATTTTCTACGGAGCGGACCCTCTTCCCGACAATGACTTGGTCCAAGCAGGTCATCTTATGATAAATCCCTCCGGTGGCTGCTTCTTCTACCCTTACCAACTTTTTCCCGTACTTCAGTATTTTTTCTGGAAAGGAGAATTTTCAGACACTTCTTTAAGTCTGCCCGTTCCAAGTGAAAATTAAAAAAAAAAATAAGCATACCTTGTTGATGCTGTGTATGTCTAAAGCTTTTATGAATGATGAGTTGTCTCTTAGAAAAATATATGACTTTTTCCATAGTATTTTTTCATTTAAGGTCTCATTAATGGTAAAATTATGTTCTTTATTATATTTATTTTCAGAAATAAATTTTCACCCTTTATTCACTTCTTCTTCTTTTTTTTATTTTTTTTTTATCTCGTATCGGCTATAACCATATCAATGGTTATTTTCATTCATTCATCAATGGCTTCTTTGGGAGTCTTCATTTTCTTTCTTCAAATCGCAGTTTCATGAATCACGACTGCCTTTCTTTTCTTTCTTCAGATTTTTCAATATTTTCCTTTTCGTATCTCTATCTAGGAAGTCGGTATTTGAAATTTTAAGTATCTTTAGTTCCTCTCTCATTTCCTTCGTGTATCCTCCCATGTTTTATAGCTAAAATTTTTTTTAAAGATCTTATTCAATCTTTCCTCCTTCATCCTCTTCATGTGCACATAGAACATCAGCCTTCTGATTCTCATCTCGGTTTCCAGTTCTTTGATATTTCTGTAGATCTCTTCGTTAGATCTTAGCCTGTAACCTTCTTGTGTTTTCCTGAGATATTTCTTAAGATCCTCTTTTCTATTTTTAGCAGCCTTTCCAAGTTGGGTCTTCCAGTCACAGGCCTTATTACAACGTTGTAATGCCTTGACTTTGCATTGGAGGAGAGGTTCTTATTATTGTAAATTTTAGCTGTTTGAAAGCTTAAATTTTGTAATTTGGTGATTTTCTCGCGGATGCTCTCTTTCTCAGAACCGTTGTGACAAATTATTTCTCCCAAGTACTTAAAATTTCTGGTCACTTTTATTTATTCATTACATTTGAACAACGTTTCGGGCTCCTTTGCCCATTATCCAGTTCTTAAAATAAAAATATTTCCAGTAAACAGTTTACAATTAACATATAGTCACAATCAACAAAGTTCATATTGCACCTTAATAAAACATTTTTACACATTTACATACAAAATATCAATATTTAAATATGACCATTTACAAACCTGAAAAAATTCTTTAGATTGAGAAAAAATATCTTAGTAAATGTTCATATTTTTTTCTTACCTCGTTATTAATTTGTTGATATAGGTCATTTTTGATTGATAATGATTTTTATTTGTTAAAACTGAATATAACTCCTAATTTTTTTTTTTTATTAACCAGCTTATTTTTTTAACTTTCATTTTTGCTGTTTTAAAACAATATTTGCCTAAAACGGTTTTTTAGATTTAAAAATTATTTTTATTTCAAGTGATTATTGACATTTATATATTATTATTATATTTATAAATTATTATCTTTTCAAATGCGCTGCTCTGGATAGTCTTTCAGCTCTAATATCTCGTGTATCTTTCCACCCATCCTCTAAACCTTCAAATTCATCTATTGATACCACCTCACGAATCACCAGTATTTTTTATTGAATTTATAATTAAAATTTTTTAATGCAATTTAGTTTTTATTTCTACATAAAATTCTATAACAATGAGTCCAAAACACCTCTTGGTCGTGTGCTTTTTAACGGAGGATGAAAATATTCAACTAATTGAAATTATTATTAATATCATTTTTTAAAATTCTATAACATAATTTTTTGCAGAAGTGGTAAAACCTAAAAAATTTCATTTAAACTTGAAAAAAAAATTGCTGGACTGGGGCATTTTGGGCCTTCATAGAAAATCTAGAAATATCAGCTCGCACCAATACAACATATGAAGGGTATTAGTTCAGTAATTTTTAAGGTATTACTGGCTACACCACCTCTAATTGAAACATAATATTTACACCCCCACGAAATTGATGAGTTTCCACTTAGAAGACGCCGAGTGAGTCGCATGGTGATCTACCGAACCTGAAGTGTATCTATAGCTAAAATAACACAATAGCGTTATTGTGTTATATGAACATTAAGTGGCTAACACCAATTAGTTTTGAACAACACCTTTTGTGCTGACATGTTAAAATAAGGTTATTCATTTCCTTTAAACAAGTTTTGATTCGGAAATGTTTATAGATGTAACTTCACAATAACTCAGTCTGGAGACCTTCTAATCAAGCTCCTTTCCCTGGCAATGGA
>NW_027114913.1:0-22585 GCF_000696795.3 Halyomorpha halys
CTAGGGTCCAAAGTCCAAAAAGGCTCATTTACTGGGCCAGAACCGGCTTATTCTCCCTACTTATCAGCACCTCATTTTATTTTGTTTAGTTTTTTGTTAGTTGTTAGGGATAAAAGAACTGTACTTTTGTGTATTTTATGCTTTTCTTCTGGGCTTAGAAACAATTTTATGAATTCGAAATCGTAGTATTGTTATCAAGCCTGCCTTATCTAGACTATTTCGATGTGGCCTGTGTTGAAAATATCGTCCCCTGCCGGCAGTTGGTTCAGAAGAAACGTCTATAAAGTAGTTACGTGACCAGGTTCCAAGAAAAAATTGGGAGCGAGGACAATTGGTCTAGAATGAGTTCATCTTGCCCCTCCGGCCCTGAGGACCAAATTGTGAGGCATCTGAAGTCCACCTCCTATTTGATCATTCATACTAATAATCCTTTAAAATGATTGTTGTATACTATCTTATATTGTAAATATAAAAGAGTAGTTTGTATAAAATAATTATAAGTCAAGGACAAATATTGCGAACTTGAATGGTTGCCATGTTAATTTGCTTAACATTATCTGCTACATAAATAACAAATATTTCGTTTTTTCAAAACAATTAGTTATCTTTGAAATTTCTGAAAAGGATTTTGATTATGATTTCTTCCGGAAACGGTGATGAGTTCCTCTAGTGTTCTATTGGAGAACGAAATTTAAGTGTAATTCTATAATTAAGGTTTCCTATTTGCTCATAAAAAAAGTTCATTTATCTTCGATGATATTCACATCATAGATTGACTATTTGTATATTTTCCACATAATCTTCACTTGGGTCGATGCACTTGAAGAAGCTTTGGTATTTTTTGTTAGTTGTCCTATTGTGTCCTTGTGTTGAATAAAAAAAGGTTTAGAACCTCATCTTTCCCCTCATTGAACTAAATCGCTTTCCAGTATATTCTTATTGGGTGCCAAGTCCGGGGCTGTAAAGAAGATGTCCATCTTCAAAACTACTCTTGATTCCACAACAGAGTTGCCAAGACCTCACATATAGCCAGTTTTTTTTTTTATTTACGAGGTCTTTATGCTTGCTACGATTTTCTGACCTGGTACCATTACATAATAAAATATAATACTAAAGAACTGTAAAAAAATTTAATGATAACATAAATAACAGGAAATTTCGTTTAGATATATCGCCCATCTTTCATATTTACCCATATGACAAATACGGTTACTGAGCATTTGGGGAAAGGTAATTAAGCTCTAATAAGGAGATAAAAATAATATTTAACGCTTTCTCAAGTACGTGGCGGGGAACTGGTATAACAGGTGCATACAAAAACTGTCACAACTTTATTAAAAATACAACGACAAAAGTTTTGATTATTTAGAAAATTAAATAAATGTCTAATCTTTAAAATGATATATATATATATATATATATATATATATATTCGCCGATACTTAACTGGTGCCGAAACCCGGAAACTTTAGATACCGTAGTAATTTTCAGTCATAAAGATTTTTTTTTCATTCTTCTCTTTGAATTGTGACCAGTGACGGAATCGCGAGAAGAGCAGTTCTGAACCTGGAGAACATGAACCAAAACAACCAATCTCAAGCTACAGTCAACCAAACTTTAGCAGCAGCTAACCAACCTCCGTAGGAGATTCAGCCACTACCAGAAGTCTCTTTAGCGCAATTTCATGCCACGACGCTAGAATGGATTAAGATCCGTACGGCAACCGCCCAGGACCTGAGGAAAGCGGTATCGGACCTAGAAAAATTCACCGGAGAGACCGGAGAATTAAATAATTTTTTAAAATGGGGCGAATAGAAGCGAAGATGTCGGAGGATCTACTGGACAACGAGGATGCAAAAGCACTGAAAGCAGCGGTTGTCTAAAGCAGATTCAGGCAGATGAAGAGACCCCCTGGAGGGTCATCAAAGCATGATTAAAGAAGGCATTCGGAGGACGGTGAACTACAAAGGAGGATATATTCATGATGATCAGGGAAACGAAAAAATTGAGACAGTCTAGTGGGCAGTATGCCGCAGAACTCCTGGCACGCTATAACAGAATTCACGATAAACTCAGCGAGATGATGGAGAGAATCCAAGTACAGGGTCAGATGCAATTCCTATCCATGGTACTGAAGATTCAGTTGGCAAAATAACTGGGAAAAAAGGAGGGAATGCCGAGTGACCGCTCGTTTGTCGAATGTGCTCAAGGTTTTATAGAATCAAGTGCTAGAGAGGTGGAGGCCCGAATGGAAGTAAAAGATCCAGGGTGGATCCGGATAGGATACCAATGGCTCTGAAACATTAGAGAACACGAAGCGGATAGAAGAGACAGAGGTATCAACCAAGAAAATAAAGAAGTCTAGCTAAACCCAGAAACAATAGTCGGCGGGGGACCGCAAGTGTCACGGTTGTGGAAAGATTGGGCATTTAGTGCCACATTGCCCGCGCACCAGATGCTTTGAATGCAGGAATGAGGGACACATAGCCAAACAGAGCCCATACATGTACCGAAGAAGAGATGTGGGCCGGGGCGAACCAATGGAGATCAACGCCCAACAAATACGGAGAAGCAACCATATGTATATATAATATATATTATAACTTTCTACCTTATAAAAACAATATGATCATAGAAAATAACGGAATTTTCTATTTTTAAAAAAATAGGAGACCATACTTTTGGAATTACCTTCGTAGATGAATATATTATTTTCTTCTTCTAGCTAATTATGTTTTAAACTTAAATTTTTAAAACAGCACTTTATTCCTTTTAGAAGATGCATTCCTGTATAGCTTTTGTTTTATTTTTTAAAAAGGCAAGCTCAACAGTTATAACTACTCACAAAGCGGTTCCACCGAGAAGACTGTTGGCCCCAGGGAAGACTGTATCCAATGCCCCAGAGCTGATAAAACTTTAGCCATCAGAGGTGGTGCTTCTCCCGGGACCTCTGAGTAGTCCCTTGTCGTGGAACAGTCGCTTAGTGTAATCCTACGAGGGCGAAAAAAGTTTGAGTCCACCAGATTTCTGATTCTTTGATGATGCAATTTTTTTTTTCGTAATCAAAATTTTAAATTAGCTTAGTTTTGTAAGCTACCTTATATTCTTAAAAATATATATTTGTTTTATCCAACAAAGATTAATGGTTACAGCTTATTTAATACTTTTCCTTCTACTGTATAGTAATAATTATTATTATATTGTAGAAGGAAATATATTAGCAAAACTATTATCATTATTACAGTACCAAACTTCTGCATTTATTATAAAATTATCAAATTACACAATTCAATAGTAAATGATCAATAAAGTTGGACTGTATAATTATAAAAATAGTTTGAAAAAGTTCTAGGTGAAGAGCAGAAATGTGTCCTCGCCTATAAAGTAGATATCTGAATTTAGCCAGTGGTATCCTTCCTTTTATTTTATTTTTACTAAGGAAGCCTTTTCGTACTAGTAGGAAAATAGTGGAACCCTTTTTCTTAGAAGTAGGTGAGTGGTGGAACCCCTACATTATCGTGATCAAAAATCGTAAGGTTATAATAATAATCTGTAACACAAGCCTAGTTTAATATAATTATTGAACTTATTATTTTTATAGCTCTCGTAATTTTCATTGTTTATGAAGTGAACAATAAAAATAAACAATTTAATTAATAAAAATAATGGTTTAGAACGCTCGGTTAAAAAAAAAAAAAAAAAAATTATCAACCAGCGGAACGGCCCCTCCCCGTTCCAATAATCCAATAGCGTCAGACAACCAAGTACCAACCTTCATTGGACCCCTCACCTAACCTTATAATGCCAAAAGGCAATCCAAGGTATCATTAATAACACCCAGATATACATATAGCATACCTATATGTATGTACCAGATATTCAATAACATCATTATAGGAGGGTATGAAAAAAAAAGAAATAAAAAAAATTTTCTAGGTGAAGAATTTTTTTTTCATTTTTTGCAATTTATCCAACATTTAAAAATATATTCTGTGAATTTTTACTTTTCTTTTTTTACAATATATTCATTTTAAACTTTTTTGAAATTGTTTTAATTGAGTTTCGGTTTTCTGGTAATTGATATTACATCAAATACCTAATACCCACAGTACTATGGTTTTCCATCCCTTATTTTGTTAACATGTTTCTTTTTTTTTATTTTTTAGAGGTTGGGTGTCGAAAGCGACCAGCTTAAGCCAATTTTAGCTAAAATCATTTTTCTGGACTCTCTTGGAATACAATGCGACCATATATTTTAAGCATTATCTTCGCTTTGACAATATACAGTAGAAATGGAAAAAAACGTTCTCATTTAACAATAATAATAAAATAATCTATTTTCTCAGTATAAAACCCTTTTTTAAATATATTTTTTAATATCGTGTGTTCGATGGATCAGTATGCTGTATAAATTAGCCACTGAACACGGTTTCCTTATCATATAAATTCTTTTCAGTCCTTGAAACATACATTTAAATCATGAAATATTTGATTTGACTTTTTCTTGTCTTTAGTTTATAATTATCATTTTTATGGTTAAGTTATAGAGAAATAGTATAGTTTTAGTTTGAGGGACGAAGTTGTCATAGAAATTTAAAAAATAGTTTATTTTAACTTTTTGTGTAGTTGTAATTTTGTATTTGCATCTTTAAACAAAAAATTTGATAACTTAAAATTAAATAGCCATGCATGAGAAATATGATCAGTACCCAACATGGTATTGGACTCTAACTCTCTAACAACATGGTGTTTAGGTTGTTGTCCTAAAAGGTCTTGATTAAAAATATAAAATATTTACTTATTTATGTATTTTTATATCAGTGGGCTTATGAAGTAAGTGTGATTGTGCAATTTCTGTTTGTTTATGTTTGATTATTATAAATTTTTTCATTGATCATAGTCAGTTTAATCATATTTTTATAGTGTAAAATATTATTATTTTCAGTTAAGTTAATTAATCATTACATTTTTACATTTAATTAACGATAAATAATAATGATAAGTATATGAAAAAATAGTTTAAAAATATTGTTCAACACAACCATAGATAAATACACAATATTAACTCTTAGTCTGGAGACATGGAACAAACCTCCCTTCCTCCTAGTTCAGAGGGTAGGGGTAAAGTAGCCAGGAATTATTTATGTTGAGATGAAAAAAGTCTTTCACCAGCTGTCGTTCTTTTACTGATTTCATTATTCATGTGGAGTTTAACATTGATGTGGTAGCTCTAATATTTTAAATTATAAATGTACTCTCTGTTTTCATATTAGCAATTTATCATGTGTTGACATTTCACTTCTCATCTTCCACTGAGTTGAGATTAGGACTGAGCTACTTTGACATATCTCAGTCTCATGGTTTCAGAAGCCACCTAAGTTTTATTTACTTATTTGCGGTTTATTATTCTTCATTCTGGCGATGCCATAGTTTTCTTTAACTAAATTAATCCATGTTATGTAGATAATTTAAATTTGATTAGAAAATGAAATTGATTAAAATTTGTAACACCTACTTGATAGAGTAAAATTTATATATTTGAAAAAAACTAAATCAATTTTTAGTCTAAAGTTTTAATTTGTCAAATTCGCATTTACTTTTCAGAAGTAGTTATAATAAATTTTGAGAGCTCCATAAGATTTTATCTTGTTTATTTTTCTCACAGCATTTGTTGACTAAAACTAGCTGTTTATTTTCAAATTGTTTAGATTATTTTATAATTATAGTTTTATTCATTATTTGTTTGATTTATGTAGACTTATATATTGTCGTGTGTTCCAATGGATAACTTGATGAGCTTCCCATAAATAGTTTGGTCATATATTAATCAGTACACTAATTATGTATATATGAAAAATTCGATCAGATAAGGATTAAATCCAATGGTACGAAGACTATGCTGGACACACACACAGCTTCTATAAATAAGAACTTAACTTTTTAATAATTTTATGGAAAAACCTGGTGGAAATAAATGTTATTGGTACCTTACCTTCTGGTACAACCGTTTGTTCAGCATTAAATACGCCTTCTCTTATCAAGTACTGAATATCCTAGACCCACCGGAACTAATCCTCAAAGGTACACATTTTTACCTTGGTATCGTGTCGTAATATGTGGTAATGGATAAGGTTTTAAACAGAACTTTCAAGGCAAACTTGTATCAAGCAAAAGACAAAGGAAGCGTGGAAGACTTGGCTGAATGATGTGAAAGCTGATTTTCCTTCGAGAACTTCGTGTGTGAGCGTAATCTGAAACAATAAAGCGCAATAACATTCTCGGTTTAGAGGTAGAAGCTTCAGGAATGTTAGCTTTTATTTCGTGGAGGATCCCATATAAATAAATTTTGACTTTTTCTGTAAGGCTAGAAAAAACAACCCGTTGGATAAACTCTCTATCCTACAATAGTTGGAGTACATTAGATACTAAAGGCCCGATAAATACATCTGGTTTTTAGATGTGGGGGATAGATCAGCTGGTATAGCTCCTTGCCCGAAATACGGCTTGGTGGCCCAGAGGTTTGAATTTAGTTATGCACACACCGTCCGGCGTTGTGTCGGTTCCCTATGTCCATTTTTACTAGCACTCCTCAACAGTTTTTTTCAGTTCGATAATCAATAAAATAATTGATAATATTTAGATTAAATCATTAATTAATTTTGAATTATAGATTTTCAAAGGTGAGTTTTCTCTATTAATCATCCATTATCACCAGCGGTGGAAGGGAGACTGCCGGAAGATGATCTCAATACTGAAATCTGTCCCGTTTGATGATTTTCGGAATAAATTATTTTGGCGCCCAACTACTACTAATCTTATTACTGGGTTCTAATTACTGCAGAGAGGTGTTCGGGGGATGACCGAAAAGTTATTAGGGAAAATTGTATAAACAAACTCAATAATATGTATGTACATAACTATTGTTATTTATTTAAATTTTTTTTACTAATTTTATTGGAAATTTGACAGTTTTAAATATTTAATATTTTCTAATTATGTCGGTTATTATTATTAGCATTTTTGCTGATATTTCTGCTGAATCTTTTTCATTCCTTATCTCAAACGTTGTAAGAGAAAGACTTGCTGTCACGGCATAACATTCTCTGTTGCCCACTTTAAACAGTTAAAAAAAAGTATTAATACAAAAAAAAATTCTTTCTGTATGGATTTATTTAAAACATGATAAAAAAAAATTGTATACACATATTAATTAAATTTTTTAGAGAATAGATATTATGTATTTTCAATCCTAACAAAATACTTTCATCGGAATTAGATTTTCCGATATCGAAACTGTTTTTTGTTTTTTTTTATCCTTTTAAACCGTACGCTACATAAAGAGGATAATCAAAGTCGCTAATTGCAGCCAGCGTACATTAATATAGAACCTAAGTACCAATTTTTGTTATTGCACTCATCAAGAACTATACCCTGTAATGGAGTTCATTACGAGGAGAAGCCTTCATAGTTCTATTAAATCCGAGCCTAATAAAGTGAGTCCCTGAGCAGCCGCGTTTAGCTGACAATTAAATTTCATATATTCACGGTTAGGGGGAAGATTAGAGCTATATTGTCCCCCCCCCTAGTGCCTATTTAATTAAGTCAGTTCGATATATCAAACCCTATGCAAATACCTGAGTCTAATGGGCCAAGTTCGATGCTTCTCCTGCTAACCACCTCCTTTCACGGGTCGTGTACCCTAACAGTGTAATCTAATAGCGATTAGACAGTAGCGACTGTTGCTATTCGTCGTAGTGTATCGTTTTGCAATATATACAATTATAAATAATAAACTACAAAGTTTTTTGAAATTTTAAATATTCACACTAATATGATACGAAAATTGGAAATCACTAAATCACCTGTCGAAATGATTATGAATAATGATAAAATTAGTCGAATCATTGTACGAAAAAATATAATAATTATTTAAATAATAATACACAAAAATAATTAATCATGGGTCTTGTACTCTGACAGTGTAGTCTATTTGCTAGTGATGCTATCACTTGTAGCGTATCGTTTTATAAATGTTTTAGCAAAGCTATATTTTGTAATATTTGGAGTTCTTTCAATGGGTAGATTCTTCATATGTATTTATCATTCCACTTTATAATTAAAATCAAATTTACTTTTATATGCTTTATACCGTTAAAAATATCAATAAATAAATGTAAAAATATTAGTAATGTCAGTTCATAAATTATAAGTGTTCCTTTAACGATTAAATATTGCTTAGACGATTGAAAATACATTAATTGAAGAGCTGAATGTAGGATCTCCTGTTTCTCTTTTATAATAATAATACTATGACATTTATAATTTTATGTTATCTTCGGAATATAGTCGTCAATCGTTTCTTAACTTTCTTTTATTTAGTTTATTTTTCTATGTTGTTCATCATACAAACCAGACAAAATCATTTGTCAGCAGAGTTGGGCAAATATGATTCGAATGACGAGAGACGAATATTTTTTTATTCGTGAATTTTCTACTGGAATAATCAATTATTCGTACAAAAACATATGATTAACCATCCGATTACTTTTTTATTCGTCATTATTTTACACGAATAATCAATTATTCGGGCAAAACTATTCGAATTACCATTTGAATACTTATATATTCGTCCATTTTATAGAAAAATAATCTCTTATTCGAAAAAATTTAATGATTAACCATCCGAATACGTTTGTATTTGTACAAAGACGACATTTTTTGTCATACAGCTATACATAGATATATTTCATGATGCGTATAGATTAATTTTAACTTTTCTGATTTCTAACATATAAGGGTCCCTTTTTATATTTTGAATGTGAAATGCTATCGATTTATTTTAACTTTTCTGATTTCTAACATGTTAAGGTCCCTTTATATGTTTCGGGGTATGTAGAATATGAAAATGCTATCGATTTATTTGAACTTTTTTGATTTCCAATATGTTAAGGTACCTTTATGTTTTGAGATATGTAGAATATGAAAATACTATCGATTTATTTTAACTTTTCTGATTTATAACATGTTAGGGCCTCTTTATGTTTTGAGATATGTAGATTTCTTATCTTAGTTAAAATAAATCGATACGCGAACATAAAATAGCATTTTCATTTTAGGCATATATTGAACATGTTAAAATCAGAAAAGTTGTTATAAATTGATAAGCGAGCACAAAATCGATATCATTTTGTTATTCTGCATTCCTCAAAATGTATAAAGGGACTCTAACATGTTTGAAATCACGAAGTTAAAATACATCGAAACGCGATAATTAAATCGATACGCGATCATAAAATCAATAGCATTTTCATTTTTGGCATATATTGAAACATATAAAGAAACCCTAACGTGTTAAAAATCAGAAAAGTTCATATAAATCGATAAGCGATCACAAAATCGATATCATTTTCATATTCTGCATTCCTCAAAACGTATAAGGGGACCCTGACATTTTAGTAACAGGAAAAGTAAAAATAACTGGATACGAGATCTTAAAATCGATATAATTTTCATATTCTGCATCCCTCAAAGCGTATAATGGGACCCTAACATGTTATGAATCAGAAAAGTAAAAATAAATTGATACGCGATCTTAAAATCGATATCTTTTTCATATTCTGCATTCCTCAGAACGTATAAAGGGACCGCAACATGTTAGAAATCAAGAAAGTTAAAATAAATCGATACGCCATGTTAAAATCTATAGTATTTTTATAATCTGCATATCCGAAAACCTAAGAATGTATTAGAAATAAAAAAAATTAAAATAAATCGATATGGGATAGCATTTTCATTTTGTACTCGTCTGAATATGTTAAATTGGACCCTCATACATTAGAAATTGAAGGTGGTAAAAAATAAGTGAATTAAAAAAAAAAAAATTATTCGAATAATATGTATTCAACTAATTTTGTATTCGATTGAAATAGTATTTTAAATATTTGAATACAACAGTATTCGGATTGTTTAGTCGTATTTTTATTCGCATAAAACTTTATTCGTCTCTCGTCAATCGAATAATAACTTCGAATAAAAAAGTGTTCGTATCTTGGCAATCGAATAATTTTTGCCCAACTCTGTTTGTCAGGATGTATCTCACTATAAAAAAATCTTAGTATGAAATATAAGTTATTATGGTAGAAAATTTCTAAAAATTATGGCATCTAAAAACTTCTTTTTTTAGTTTGCAATATGATACAGTCATTTAAGAAACACCTCATCTCCATTTTTTTTTTTTTTCAAAAGCTGAGTTTAACATCTATATTCATTGGTTATGGCAATTAATAAGGTTTGAACAAGTGTGATAATTAAACACCACAAACTTTTTTAGAACAAACCATAATAATGTCTATTGACAGTTTTTGGAGTTTAAAAACTGTATTCTGAAGTTTATTTTTTTTTTATATGAGGTGTTAATTAAATTAAATAAAATGATGGCTTAATTTGAAGTTTAATTCAACCTATATACTTTAATATATTTTATTCATTAATTTAATTCTTATTCTTTGTTGGTATTTGCTACACCATATATGCTACGCTTTTTTGACTTATTTATGTGCCACATTTCAAAGTAAATTTCAAACTCTAATTGGAAACGTTTTCTTAGCGAGATTAAATTAAAAAAATTAAAACAGTGCATGAAAGGGAAAACGGGGGAAAAAAACAGTTGAGGAAATGGCTGTGAGAGATTATCCGGGTTGATATATACTTACTCGTTCGTTAACGAATTTTCCTCTTTATAGTTCCTCTCGGCTGATCCGATTCTGCCTAAATTTGAAAGAAAGTTACAGTTTAGTTTAAAATTAGTTTAGTCTACATATTAACTAATTGTATCCACTGCTTTCGCAGTTTTTCTAATTATCTTATAGAAAACTGTAGTATAATATGATATGAAATGAAAATTACACGGATTTTTTTTTTTAATTTAATTTATTCTTTTTTTCAATTATATTTCTTCTCTTTGAGTTGGAGCGCTTCATGGCATTACAACCTGCAAAAAACAACTTAATGCTTTTGCCAGTAATTAAACTTTTATTACTCTAATATACATTAAACGACGTGCTCAAATTCAAACAAAGAAAACTATTGAATAAATTATAGTTTAACAAATAGTATTAATAGTGTTTTTCGTCAATAATCGTATAATGGCTTAGAATTTATATCAAATATTTTCTTTTGTTGATAGATTGAAAAAAAAAAACAAATAAAAATCATAGAACTAAATGATAAAAACAGTAACAATGTAGTAAATGAAAGCTGAACAGGAAAAAAGGTTGCCTTAATTTATTTGAAGCAGGGGAAAGAAATCGTTTTGTTGAAAGAAAAGTGGTTGAGCAAAGCTATGTGTTTCGGTCTATTGGACCTCTCCTAGTAGAGAATGTCTTGAAATTTTAGAAAAGAAAATTTTATTTAGGAGAAGTTATGGAAAGTATTGTTTACTCTTTTCATTGGAAGCAACTTATATTATTAGTTAATTATTATCCAGATCATAATTTATTATTTTTGGCACGATGACCAAGTTTAAATTGTCAAAACTTAGCTAGATGTCTAACGTAAAAAAAGTTATAAATAATGATTTTATTAAAATGAAACTTTTATTAATTTATTTTAGTTTTAAGTATAGTTGAATTATATTTTCAGCTGAAATTTATCTCCTTTAAAGCTAAGTATTACTACTACTTATACCATAATTTAAGAATAAACATTATTAAAAATATTTCTTACAAATTACAATTTTTTTTTTATTCTAAATAATCACTCTTATATCAAGATAAAAATCAGTGACACCTGCGCAAATCGAAAGTAGGTTATTATAAGTAAGTTTTGAAGAATGGTACTGAGCAATATTACATTAGTCAAATCATGGAAAGATATAATTATTCAATTTATAAATATACATAAAAAAATAATAATTATCACACACTGACAAAATTCCTGTTAAACAACATGACTTACGGTAATATGTATAATTTAATACATCATAAATAAATTATTATTAGTAATATATATCATATTACACAATATACTAAATTATGCATTATATTAACATAGACTCATGGTATAATGGATAATTTGTTCAGAACATTCAAATTTCTGTTTTCTTCATTCTATATTTTGATTTAAATATCCAATTAAAACCACACTCGTACCAAATTATTAGCACGATCTCTCCAATTACCAGACGATTCAATAAAACACAGTACTCCGGTGAGGTATTAGCTATGAAGCTTGGAGATGGGACCCTCACAATATCTGCCCGGACCATACAGTCCCCTTTATCCTCCTTCGACGCGAGTATCGAAATCCCCAGGGTCCATTGTTGAAGGGGATCGACTAAAGAAAGGTATTCTGTTTAGGATAACAGAAGATCTGGACCAAGTGGTCTGAAGGATAAGATGGGTCTACCTCTATAGAATATTGTAAAGCTGAATGGTTATATTGCTAATTCATAAATATTTTCTTCCATGTTTTGCCTATTGACTCTTCACCGAGGAGGAGTTGGGTGAGAGATGTGTATCTATGAGATATGCTGTGATTTTCATTATAATAATAAATTATCATATTTTTCAAGTTAGATAGTTCAAATTCATTATATAATTTGTTAGGGTGAGTTATTTCAGGTAGATTATACCCTGTGGTATTTGTTGTGGTTTTAATCCACATCCAAAAACCAAGTTCTGTTAGCTTAATGAATTTTATTAGCGTTGGATTGTTGAGCGTTTGCTGGTGAAACTTTGGTCGAGTATTTGTGGACAATGTAAATGGAGCTTACATGGAAAATAGAGCTCAGTATTTGTTCGGGATCGTGTATTTGTACTAAGGGATACACTTATGATATTTCATCGTTGGAGTGTATCTTTATTGAATTATTTTAGAATAAACCCGCATTATTGCTTTCTACTAATATAAGCTAATGTATATGTATTTATCTAAATGTATAAAAAGATATACTAATTTTTAAAAATATGTAAGTAGTTTCAGACGTGCAAGGTTTCGAAGCCACCTTACAAACATTTAGCGCAATTGCGGGCTGTCCATCATTATTACTTAATTCTGCAAATACTGTTACAGTGAGAATTCTCTTTACGGATTTTGTGAGTTTTGTTATTTATGTACTAATTTCTATTATAAAAATTATTTAATCATACAATGTCCAATCAAAAATATTGTAGTTTTCCAAGGTTTTATTGTTTCCTGAACCATTCTTTAGGCGTTTGTATGTGTTAATATATTTATGTTTTCATCTTTATCAGTATCTTTGTTGTATTTCACATTTTCGAATATGTTATGTTTTGTGATTTCTCAACAAATAATTTTTTTTCATCCATTTTTTCTTTTATATTTCTTAATTACCTGAACGGCCACCATGTCGACCTTAGATGTTTATTATAAATTATGACTTTCTTTTAACAATTGGCAATATAGGTGTAGGGATTTAGGAAGTATGTGGAATATTTCACACGGGGAAAAAGACTGCAGCAATTTGGAATATTGATAATAATAATAATAGTAATAATGAAGGCTTAACGAACCCGAAGGTTCAATGCCGATACCACTAAATGCTCTCTACGTACATCCTTCTAGTAATGTCCCTCTAAACCCAATTCTACTAAATCAGTTTTGACGCAATCCTCCCATTTACGTTTCGGTCTGGCCCTCGGACGATTACCCGTTCGTTCAGTGTTTATTAACATTTTAGGGATTCGCTTGCTACAACCTTACACGCCCATCTTATATGCCGCAATGCTATAACTTGAAATATACCTACCTTGTGTAGGTCCCTTAATTCAGCATTGTGTAATCTTCTAAATTCTGCCGTTAATTCATCCTTTTTCAGTCCGGTTATTTTGTGTAATACTATATATTCGAAAACCACTGTTCATCTCTTGGCGTATTCCGTGATTTGACTTGTTAAGATTAGCGTAAATATTTTATAACATACAAGAAGGAGTGAGATTCCTCGATAGTTATTACAATCCGTCGTCGGGCCCTTTTTGTGAACAGGAATAAGTAGATACTACTCCCATTCCTCAGGCATCCCCTCAATTCCCCAGATCTTTTTAACCAAAAAATGTATTTTAGAAACTCCAATTATACCACATGCCTTGATTAGTTCACTAGGAATATTGTCAGTTCCCACTGCTTTTAAGGTTTTAATTTTGCGATGGTCATTTCGTCTTCCACCTGACTCGGTTCTCTTATCCACGGCTCAGCACTCTGGTATTCAGTCAGAGGAGATTGACAATTATTTCCCATATTTAGAATACTTTCAAAGTTTTTCTTAAACGTGTCCAATCTATCTTCTGGATCAGCTAATATATTATTGTTTTTATCTATTTCCGTCACTACAGAGCGGAATTTCCGGAATCAGTTAATACTTTGTACATTTCTCTGACGTTATTTTCGAGTTTGTTATTTTCTATCTCTATTATTTTATTTTTAAGATATTCTCTTTTTTTTAGAGAATATTCATAAAAAAAATTCTTTTTACATAAATCAGATTTTGAAATAAATTTGACAAATTTATTTGATAGCTGAAAAGTCAAGTTTTTCACATTCAAGCTAGAACCATCTATAGGCAAGTCTTCTAACCAGAAGACATAACCTGGAATTCATTAGAACAAAGTTGAAACAGTAAGGCAAAACAAAGTTGACCTCAACTAAAGCTATTTACGTTCTTTTTTTATACTGAAGTATTAAATAATATTGATTGAGAACATCAACACCAATTCCAAAGAGAGTGAGTGAGAAAAGGATGAAAAACAAGGAGGAAAACATGTACAATGTCCAATATACATTTCACAGAAAAGTTAAACCGTCACATGGGTCCATTATTCACCAATTCATTTTCCAGTTATATTCTAATCATATATGTTTCAGACAGTCAAAATTTTACTCAGCAATACGATGTAAGATTGCAATTTGTTTGGAATTCTTTGTATATTCACTTTTTTTTTTTTAAATATTATCAAAGAAAATACAGAAAACTGCACGTCGATTTCGACTATTACAGCACTTACTACACAAACGATCTAAACTTCCAACACATTACAAAAGACTGATCTACATGACTGTAATAAGGCCTATCTGGACAAATGGAGTTGAGCTTTGGTGCTCCACTAAACCTTCGAATTCCTCTCGTATTCAATCCTTACAATCCAAAATCCTTCATAAAATCCTCAAAGCTCCTTACTTTGTCACAAATAAAATCATACATAAAGACCTTAATGTTCCCTATGTAACCGATCTAGCCCGAACCAGATATTACTTCTTCCATTATAAACTCTGTAACCACTCAAACCCCCTAATTTCTAATCTTGCATCCTCTTTCATTCCTGACAATCCTCCGAGGTGCCTGAAAAGAAGATGGCCACGAGACCAGCTAATGTAAAATGTCATTAGAGTGCTACCAATGGGTAGTTTCTCTACACGCCTGTAACACTCCAATTTAACTTAGATCAGATTTACTAAATGTATTATAATGTACAGTTGTAAATAGTAATAAATAAATATTAAAAAAATATATATATATATATATTATCAAAAAGGAGAGGTTTCATTTTTATATATAATGCTTAATTTTTTTAATCATACAATATACATCACTTATTTTACCAGTGACATTAATTCTGGTAGTATCTCCAAAGAAAGGGAATTATCAGAATACTTGGTTAAGGATGGTATTATTTTAAACATTACATAGCTCAAATACTCCTCTAAATGGTACAAATCTGTCATAAAACAGTTTAAGCTAGGTTCCTTACTATTTGCACAATAAAGATATCCGAGATCAGTTGCTCGATTGGTGGGATCGTGGAGAGATATATGGCCGTGGATGGATCGACATGGTAAGGGAAGACCATTAAAAACAAAAACCTCTCCCTCGGGATCCTAGCCTGATCCAGCCTAAGTCCTGGGTAACAGCTTCCGCCTTTTCTTCCTTCTCGAAGTTTTTACAAAAACACGACAAATAATATTGATGGTTTTAAGGAAAGAGCTGTTGGTTTTTGTTCTACTCCCCGCCGCTTTTATGTGAGATAATCTCTTGTTGTACATGATTTGAATATCATACAGGCATGCAACCTATAATAAGACCTGTATCCTAAATAAATAATTGCGGGTGATTTAACATACATATGCATTTTATTCGTAAAATATTGATACCAATGGGGTTTATTTTAAGGGAACCCCTCATTGGATTCTTAAAAGACTAAGATATAAAGTAGATTTTTCCTGTTTAGTTATAAGAATAATATATTATATTTTATTTGTTTATATAAATTTTTATCGAAGGGATATGTATTTGTTTTTTGTACCTATTGGTGGAAAAATTAGTAAGTACTAATTATAATGTAAAGTTATAGTTAATTGCTTAGCTCTTCTCTTACCCGGAGGTATTTTAAGGTGGAGGTATATGTATCATCTTATTTATACATGTCATACGAGTAGAATATTTTTTGAAAAAAAATAAATAAAATAACTGAGCAACATTGAAAAAGTGGCTTAAACTAGAATCCGGCGTAAAACCCGTCATTTCCACCCTTCATGGTAGCCTTATTTATCTTACAATTTATATTCACTTGTAACGAAGTATTAGTCGACGTAATACACTTCACAACCTCTTAAGGATCATATTACAAAAAATAATAAAATGGAGTTCTTACAAAACTCCCCTCCCCCTTGAAATTCCACAAGCAGGTACCACGAGCAGTCTTTGAAAAAAAAATCACTTAAATCAAGTATCATAGAAAAAGTGACTTAAACTAGAAATCGGCACATCGATTACCAATGTCATATCAGAGCTATGAGTTCTCGTTCGTTGGGTCTTCATAGCGAAGAAAAAAATTTTTTAAAAATATAACACAGAAGGAACTGTTTATTCAGCGGAATAAAAATAAAAGCCAATCAGTCTGAAACAAACAAAAAAGTAAACTTGAAAAAACTACAAAATCCAATTTCTTCGGATCAAACCATTGAACTAAGGCCCGGAGGGGTGCCTTAATGTCACAACACGATGGAAGGTAAAGTGCTGATTGCTTGGTTATGATTAAAAGCTAAAAATCTACTTTCAGGTGTTCGATATCATTATGATCTCTCCTAAATAGATTGAGCTACGCGTTCAGCTGAGAGGTAGGTTCTTTAAGAGTTAAAGAATGAAACCGCAGAGTAGTATATATTCTACTTTAATTGTGAGAGAGAAGATACAGGCTCTATGATATGTCATGTACATCTTAGACCATTATATACAATTTGTCTCCTGGTTTGACCTTCGATAATTCCATTAAACTAATAATCTTCAACTAACCATCTTATATGTAGAAATATGACAATGGGGTTAGAAAAGAAACATTTAGGTGGGGATATGAAAAAGATCTAGTAAGAAAAGGACGCTTCTTGGAATTGGAATAGCTTTAAATTATTTGTGTTAATTGTCCCTTCTTGATAAACAATCTGGGAAGGAGAGGCATTAACACCTTCGACATATGTGCCATAAAAGGTAGAAAGTAGCATAGGCTACTCAAGTAAGGGTTGTTGTAAAAAAGATAGAGCTGTGAGAACTTGAGTTATGTTCTGTCCCAGAGTCTCTGAGTCGTGTATTCTCTAGCTAGAATTACGTTTTTATTGCTGCTTGTCACTCTCTCTCTTTCCCACAGGAGGGAACCTGGCTTAGCTTACTGCCACATATTAGTGGTTGGGAGGTATCTTTATCCTTTAGTGGAGACGAACAGCTCATATTTTCATGTAGAGTATCATGAATGACTAGTGTAAGTTATGTTAAGTCCTCCCTTCTTTACAATATATATCGAGTAATATAATATATCAAGTACTGATTTAAAATAACTTGGAATTTTCTGAAGCTGACATAAACCAGTACATGAATTAATACAATAATTAGTGCCTGAATTTTAATATAATTGTTATATCAGCGGACTAGAAGAAAAAATTCAACCAGTATTTAAATTCAAAATCATAAAAAATGATAATAAGTTAAAAAATAAAAAGCTAGAATCGAGGATGGATATTTGTTGTGGTAAAAAAAAAAAGATTATACATAGAAAGAAAAACTTCTTAGGACATTTTTTTCCTGTAAGAACTCTAATCTTTGACTGACACTAAAAATGGACATAATTTGTTATTCCTTCAAGCCACAGATGTTATTGGTATTATATTAACCATTATTTAAATGGATTCATTTTCGCTACATAAAAAGTTAATAATAAATGTATATATGTAATAAATGTTAGGGCAGAGCACTTCTATTTATACACACCAATAGCACTCTGTGTGATTAAAGGACGCAGAGTTGATATCGCACAGTTCAGATCACCTGTTAACCTGACATCCCTATCGGCAACTATTTCAGTATTTGATGTGATGAATACACAATTCACCCAAGCATACTCCAACGCATTTTTGTCGTAGTCATTGATAGCATATCTATGTATTCAATGTTCTTATTTTGTTTAGTTTATATAGACAAATAAACAATACCGAATTTAATCATACATATTTTAAAAATAGTTTTTAATGCTGTATATTGCTTTTATTTCACAAAATAAACCATTAATACATTAATTCCATTTAAGGTCCTACGGTACCTGAATGACATGGAAAACATGGCAACAATGTAAAGCTGAGCGAAACGCGAATAAAGAACTAATAAAAAAGGAAATTAGACTTGCAAATTTACTTTTATTGTAAAATAAAAATGTTACATCAACTTTGACATATAATTGTTACAAACTAGGAAGCAACAGCTTAGGGTTAAGTTACTTGCTTTTTGGAGTTTATATCTTAGTTATTGAAGATTGTTATAGCTAATAAATATAATGGACATAAGAGTGAAAAGAGGGGGATTGCTACGATGGGCCTTAAAGAGAATTTTAAAGAGAATTTTAGGAAATTTTTATGACTCGATGGGAATCGGCCCAAGGAGTTGTTGCAGTAGAACAGGGACGCTGTCTGTAGCTGAGGGAGTTGAGGCGTAGGTCTTTGCAAGCTGGGAAAAGCCGCGGCGCCAGAGCGAATCCCACTTCAACTTATACTCATGTGGTGGTCCTACGATATGAAAACTTGACCCCTCAACGTATAGCGGCCAAGGGATTTTTTTTTTTTTTTTTGAAAGGGAACAACTTTTGACTGGCAAATCAGTCTAGACAGGGATCTCAGTCCATTTCTAGAAATAAAGAATATTATTTCAAACAATTATATACTTTCTTAAATTGAATGATAAAGTACCGAAAGAGAAAGAGAATAGGAAACAAATATTTTTATCTTACATGATAACTAAAAAATATTTGAAGAAAAAAAAGTATTAAAATTACAAAACTGTTTAATTCAATATTACTTTTAGCATAGTTTAGTCGCTAAAGTGATACGGCTAGAAATAACAATTACAATAGTATTCAACATACAATATACTAATTAAGCATTGATAATTTCATTAGTGACATATAACATAATAAAGTATTAATCCCTTTTTGTTTTTAACTTTAGAAAGTACCAGTTCTGTAAATACTAATAGAGATTTTTTTTTATTTACCGTTTAATTTTAGTATTACTTAATGTTTTCGATTCGTCTCGTTTGTATTAAAACAAACATTCAGCTAATTAATATAAGAATATTTTCTTCTTTAAATCATTCAAAGGGTTCCCTCTGTGATGTATTTTTTTAAACTCTAATTGAAGGGATTTTTCTCTCTGGTATTTTCCGTTGGGAAAAGGGACAAATGACTTTTCTTTTCCAATCGCCGCCCAATTGGTTACCGATAATTTATTCTTTACTTCCCTTTATAAAAGAATTGCCATTGTTAAAAGAAAAATTTTCCCCTTCTGTGTTTTTCGTCCTTATCGCTCTAAAGTACTTTAGCCTCGAAGTGTATAACGAGCTCTAACAGGGGTCTTCGTTTTTGGGTCTCTGGTTTCATTTATTTTATTTTTTTTTCTAAGATGGAGAATGAAAATTTCATAGCTAAAAGAACGTCAGATGGTCCGATATTTAGTTTGAGTATTTTCGGGCTGCCTTAAAAAATAAAGAAGCATCCTTGAGAGGAATTTATTTATTTTAAAGAAAATCCACCTGTTAACGTCATATTTTATAATTAATTTGTGTTTTATTGTAAATAGTATTTGGTTGGGATTAGTGTTTAATTTAATTACATTATTTTAATTATAATTTAGTTATTTGAGAAGAAAAATATGTATTTAGATTTGTGTGTTATAATTAAGCAATGAAGACAGTTGCTAAAGGTTGATAACCGTCGCTAATGCGCCGCCTAGCAACAGGCCGACCATCTTCGTTTTTAAATCAGTTCCTGCTAATAAGAGGCCATGATAGTTTGTAACTAGCCCTGTTTGCGTTCAGTTGGTGTTATTTTATTAGACATTTGGAGTGTTATAGTCAACATTACAATCCGAGACCATACCTTTTCTTTGTTTCTGGCCTTTGACTGTAATATGAGTCTTGGTATTTATTCGGCTCGCATAATTCATCAAAAACAACCAGACCCTATCTGTAACCATGTTGGTTCTGCTTATAACGACTATTGATGAGCTAGTACAACTATTTCGGACCAGTTTGAGAGTTGCAATGGTGTATATAGCGACGAAACGGTGACCTACACATCTCGGCAGCAAACTATCTTCCCAAGGAAAACTGAAGACCAAAAATATGAAGTTGGCCAAGCCCTCGGGTATCAGGTTTATATCGAGGTAGAAAATTATTGTTTATTTTCCCCTAATTATTAAAACCCTTTTTATTTTTTTATATATCCCAAAGAGAAACAAAATACTTTATTCAGTACATTAACATACCTAAATTTTGAAATAGCAACTGTTAATCCCATATTGTATCATTACCTTGTAAATAATTTGTAAATAGTATTAGTGTTTATTTTAGTTTTTACACATTTTTATTTTAATTGGATTTAGTCATTTGAGAAGAAAAAATTGTATTTTTAATTGTATTGTTATAATTAAGTAATAGAGACAGTTGCTAAGGGTTGATAACCGTTGCTAAGAAGTTCCCTAGCAACCGGTCGACCATCTTCGTTTTTAGTTGAGTTCTGGCTGATTAGTGGCCATGATAATGTGTAACCAACCCTTTATGAGTTCATTTGATGTTATTTATTGAACATTTTTAAGTGTTTTAGTCGATATTAAGACCTTTTCTGCGTTTCTGGCTTTAAGTGCAATATGAGTTGTTAATAATTAATCGGCTCGCATACTTCATTAAAATAACTAGACCCTGCCTGCCCTTAATAAGTGGCAGGATGGCAATCTTGGCTTTTGGGATATTTGGACAATAATGAGCCACTACACCAACCTTGGACCATTGCAGCGGTTTATTTAGCTACAGAGCTGCGACCTACATACCTCGACAAGGAAAATATCTTTCTCTGATCTTTCAGAGTGGATCAACCTTTCGTCGACCAGTATTTATTTTATATTGTTTTGTTGTAAATTTTTCTCCTTTGTTTTCTTAATTTATTTATCTAATTTTATTTTATCTGAGAGGTTTATTTATTTTACTTTATTTATTGTTTTATTCATCGTTTGTTTTTTTTTAGTTTAAGTTTTTAAAATGTTTAAATTAACCAAATAAATATTTATATCCACACCAGCTAGTTGTTTTGTTTTTAAAGCTTTTTAACAAAAATACATTCTCAATTTGAGATGGCTTTAACAGCAACAATTAATTAAATTGCGATGTCTTCAGTGTTTGATTGGAATCTATCTTAACTCTCGGACCCGGGTTCCAGTCTGGGTGCGGCAGATAATTTATTTATTCTGTTATATCAGCCGTGAATAGACTCTGAAGTTAGAAGACCCTCAAGGGGAGCTCCCTGGCTCTACTAAGTGGGTATCCCTAATTGGGTTAGGAGATAATCCTGGTAGATGGGCGTGAATACTGGTCAATATCGGTTCATTTTAACAGTTGTTCATGAGAAGTACATACTTACCAAATACTGAGCCAAAGGATCTTCATTGGTTAATGTGTTACAGAATTATAAGAAATCCTTCATCAAATTTTTTCATTCTTCCTGATTCTAAAACTCATAAATAATAATAAATGTATTTAAGAAAACACAAGTCTCATTAAAAGAACTAAAAAATTAGTAAATTAAATTAAAAACAGAAAAATAAAAGGCGTTATCGTATAACCTCAGTGGGAGTACAAGTAAGATAAATAACAGTTTTGTACCTGAGGGGTAAGAGACTCGTCATATTTCTCGAACTTTACCGCTTGAATGGACGTTTGTTTCTTCCAAATAAAACAATCCTAACATCTAACTACAGTAATAATTAGTATGGAACATTATTATCTTATCTTATTTATTTTTTTACCATTTATTACATTTTTTAAAATATATTTATTACTATTTTATCAATTATTTTTATCTATTATATTTTATATATATATATCACTTTTTTATATATTTACTTTTTTTAAATTTTATGTTCATTTTCTGTATTGCATAGTAACTATATCGCAAGTATGCATGTAGTTATATATTTTTAGATAATTATTGATTTTTTTAATGTTTTAATTGTAGTACTTGTGTGAATATATATTGTTAATTTA
>NW_027114913.1:22635-25444 GCF_000696795.3 Halyomorpha halys
TTATATTTTAATTTTATTCTCTTTTGTTAAAGAGGGAAAAAAGAAAAATGTATTGAATTAAGGGAGAAAATATATATAAATTGTAGAAAAAAAATGAAGAATAAGAAAGAAAAAATGTAATTAAAAAAAATCATATATTACTATTACGTATTATAAATTTACTGTACTATTCCTATAAAGCCTAAAGATTATTAAAAAATTGTCTAACTGGGTTTATGTATGGATTTTATTTAGAAATTGAATACAGTTGTGCAGTACAACTTTTCTGAATTACGTTTTCCTCGCTCTCCTCTGAGTAAAGATAGAACAGTTCTGTATCCTGTAGTTATAGCGAACTGCATCACATTTCTGAAATTAATTTCCGGATAAAAGTTTGCTAATTATTTTGTATACAACATGTTTTGTATCTTGCCTCACAATTGAGAGGTAAAGCGCCGTCTGTAACTGAGGGAGTTGAGACGTAGATCTTTTAAATATCTGAACTGCAGTTGGTTCAAATCCTGAATAAACAAAAACCTGCTAGTCGATTGTTACAGCACCAATTAGTCACAAAGACTGCTTTACATGACAATAATAAGACCTACTTGGCTTATGGATTTAAGCTTAAGGGTTCCACTTATCCCATCATATTCCATTCCTATCCAATCATTTAAATCCAAAATCCTTGCTAAAATCTTCAGTTTTCCTTACTTTTTCACAAATTGCATTATCAATAAACGCTTTTATCCTGTGTAGACGATCTACTCTGTAACGTGTACCATTCCACAATATACTCCCTCATTCAAACGCATTACTTTCAAACCTTGCTTTCTATTCCATTCCTTATAATCCTCCAGATGCCAGCAAAGAGGATGGCCACGAGACTTTATAATTTAGAAATGTTATTGCAGTGCTACCAATGGGGTACTTTCTTCACAAACATTTCATTATATGATTATCATACCTTATCAGAATTAGTTGTATTTCGTGTAAAATAAAAACAGTTAGTAAAAAATGGACATAGCTTCCTTGGAATATAGTTGCTTTGATTACAACATGCAGTTGAGATAGTAAAATATAAAAGTAAATACAATAAAACCTAACTTAATTAAAATAACTATCATTAATTTATATTAGTAATTATACCTCTTATATTAACCGTGTAAGGCCCACCAGGCCAGACCTGGTATGAAATAAAGAAATTAATATCAGTGATTGTGATATCTCTTTGTGCGATCAGTATGATGCAATATTGCGAAACTAAAATGTATTGATGTGTAATAAAATGATTAATTCAAAGGAGAGATTAGCAATATTTTATTAAGATATATATTATTGTTGTGTTTACGCTAGTTAATCTAGTGGTTGACATAAATGATGTAGCCTGAACTAATATCGAGGCTTATAAATATTCATCTATGAATCAGGCCGCAGTAGAGTATAGCTCCGCATAGCAGCGGTTTTGTTCTATTGATTTTGTTTCGAACGAGCAGAAATAAATTTATCTATCTATGAACTCTAAGAATGATTATTATTATTTAAATTATTAAAAGTAATAATATGAATGCTAAGTCGATTTAAGTTCCTACTTGGGAAAATATGACAGGTCGAACCTCCAGATAAAATGAAACCCTCTACCAATCAAATCTCTATTTCCAATAGTATCGGAAGGGAGACGGCTTAACAACCAATCTGTAAAATTTGTCTCAAGAAGGCACATATGTGATTTATGCTGGCTCACACACACATATAATAAAATCTAATCGGACAAATAAAAATATAATCACACACACGTATATATACATAAATTTATGTGCGTATTGTAGTTTTATATATGTTTACACACTCACTTTATGTGAACGTCTCCCACTTGGTTTCAATAATGAATAGAAAATTATTGGATATTAAAGTGTTAAACAATAATTTCTCAAATAAAATATATAACATGGCCCTATAGTCTCAATAGTGTACTTACAATGCTCCAGATATCATTAAACATATTTCTGTCCACCAACTTCCATGCCCGATACATATGAAATTATATATAATAAAATGTCATATTATGCGATATATAGTGTCATCGAAATCATTAAATCGAATGCACTTATAAAAAGCGTCCATCTCGTTTGTCATTCGAGACCCATTTAGTGTACCATTGGAATTGCAGGAATATATAATATTGATGGGACAAGCCCAAAGTGGCGTATCTGGAAATTTTTGGAAACATCACGTCTAAACTATGGTTGCAAGTATCTAAAGCCGAAAACAATGAATGATAATCAAAAAATGGAAAATTTTATATATTTAATCCGTAAAATCACGTGATTAGTTAGGTCTTTTTGTCATTGCGAAAAATATAGAACGTCACAATGCATGATGGTTTATTATTGTTTTTATATTTTGTCATACAATAATGTTATATTTATTTTTTAATAAAAATGAATTCTCGCATAAACAATACATTTTAGTAAACATGAAGATTTCTAGCCGACATCAAAAACGAATTTAGCTTGCCTAACTGTAAACCTGAGTTTCGTCACATCGAACCCTACAAAATCAGACAATACAAAATATTTAAATCCAAGTTTCGTTATATCCTTTAGACTACTCAATAGTTTAAATCAACAGAATTCAATAGTTTTCGTGATATTGTTATTTATATTCAACGAGTATCTTGAGGAGAAGATGGTTGGGGGTGCGGTCAATGAAACAAAAATAAGTACGACTAACTTATTTTAATGTGCCGACGTTTCGGCTAGAGTTTCTAGCCTTCTTCAGGGCTAAAAACAAAACAAGATAACAACCATAAGATAATAACTACAGTAAGTAT
>NW_027114913.1:32564-58814 GCF_000696795.3 Halyomorpha halys
GTCGGCACATTAAAATAAGTTAGTCATACTTATTTGTGTTTCATTGACCGCACCCCCAACCATCTTCTCCTCATTTATCATCCACGGTAAACTATCTCTCATAATAACGAGTATCTTGAATTTGAATTTTTTTTTTTAACTTTTTCCATTTCATTTACTGCCGCATCTGTCTGTTGGTTAAAATTCAAAAAATGTTCAATGCATAGAGTTTGCGTCCATGTTTATTCCCTCTGAATAACAATAGCAAAAAAGTACATTATAAACTTATTCTTACATTTGTCTTGAATTTTGGATTGAAACATCTTTATGAATTTTACTTTAAATTCAATATTTTTCGAAATTTCACTCACTGTAAGCATATACCACCCTTACTTAAACATTTTCTTCTAAAAATAGCATCCTTTATGAAGTAATGAATTAAATAAAATTTATCAGAATAAATTGCTCATATATCAACCTTCTCTTAGAATGGAATCATTAATGTAGATTCTGTAATTATACGATTATAGTCTATTAGTATAACATATATTTGTGTGGTTTTATTTAAATTTAAACCCAACGGTACAATGTTTTATTAAGAATTTCGTTTATATATTTAAACTTTTAAAAGAGAAAAAAATAACTCTCACCTTCACACGAAGGCTGAAAATCCCGAAAAATCTCACGAACCCATCTGGAGGTATATACTGTCGTAAAAAGATCCTGTTGTGATATACGGCTGAGATTTGGTCTCAGGCAGGCATACTAAAAAACAGGATAGCGAGGTTCGAAAGAAAACTCCCTATGATAACCGGGTCACTAGTGCCTATCACGAGACATGGACCGGGAAACCGGAACATATAAATATCCAGAGAAGAAAAAATAAGGGGTTGTTAGAGGAAATCTTATATTCCTGATTAAAATATCATAAATATTATATAACACAGAACAGATGTAAAAAAGTAATTTTTCCAAAAATAAATTCTGATTCTATATACCCAGTAATGACCGAAATCCTCATTTGTTACTTACTTGGTACTAATTAGTCATTAACTTCTTTTCCTTCGGTTGCGAATCTTTTTCTTTTATAAGGGGTAAACGATTCAAAATTTTTATTTTATAATAATTTATTTATTGCTATTTACAGCTGTATAAATATATATACATCAAGTAAATATGCTGTAAACGATATAATGACATGATACAAACATGTGGAGAATCTACCCATTGATAGAACCCCAAAAACATTTTTAGAGGAGAAGATCTCGAGGCCATCTTCTTTTCAGACGCTTAGCAGAATTATTAGGTAATGAAGGAGAAGCCAGGTTAGAAACGAGTTGGTTTGGATGGTTGGGAAGTTTATTATGGAAGGTATCTGGTTTTGGCCAAAAGTGGCAGCATATGGGACATTGAAGTCCTCGAGTCAAAGTAAAACAATTTGAGGAGAAAATAATTATTTAATTAAAATAATAAGTGGTTTATTAGCTTTTCAAGACCAAAAAAAGAAGGTTATCGTATAGTTTACTGTAACCACTGTTAATAATTTAAAGATAAATGATTTTTAGACCATTATTTACGAAAATGAAACTATTTAATTTATCTTTCTCTTTTTAATATGTTAAATTACAGATAGCATTAATTCAATGCTTAATAGAACTTTGTATATATAAAAAAAAGAAAAGGCTAATCAAAATTGAAATCATTTTGACAATTTTTCTTTTACGGAAGAAATTTGAATCTCCAAAGCTTTGTATTTTATGTTTAAAATTAAAAAAAAAAAAAAAATTTAAGGCCTGAAAAAACAATCAGTTTGTTATATTTTTAAACTTTTGTAAGTGTTATTTAAACTATTATATTCAATATTCTGAAGCTTGATAATTTTCAACCCTGTTGCCGTGTTTTAGGTGAAGTAGAAATTGCGTTGTTCTGCCTCAAGATCTAAAAATAAAAGCCAAATACAAAATTTGATTCATTCCACACTTCTTCCTTCACTATTCTTAACCAAAATAGTTACACGATGGAACTCTTTACTGTCCTAAAAAGTATGTCATATTTTTATTTTAGCTTATTCTACACGAGACGTTATAGTCGGAAATATGAGACCCTTTTTCCTGCAAAGTCTTTTAAAGCATAATAGTTAGAAACAAACAGGTGGAATTGGAAGTTGAGAAATATGTATACATATATATTAAATATGCATATAAGACAGTTCATACCGTATTTTGTATTTTTTGATTTATTTTTTTCTTATTTAATTTCGAATTAACGTTCATATTATTTTTTAAAATTTTTTATTTGACGTATTCAGAATTCGTATGCATACCTTTTATACATACTATCAATAACAAATAAATATAATATTTGGAGGTTTGTCGGATTTCGTGCAGTCCTTACATACAAATCCCTCTCCACCGAATTCCATCAGAACTTAAATTCCCATAGTAGTCATTATTCTTGGACCTAATAGTAATATTTTAGTGATTCATTGATTATCCATCTCAACAATCTTGAACGGTCATTTGTTTCTCTCCGGAATACTATGACCTGAATTATATTTACTAGGTGCAGCTGAATCATTTTGTCACATTTATAATATATGCGTGTTGCTGGGAGGAATGGAGACCTGGAGGGTAGCTAGCCTCCAGAGTCATGCAGGAAGGTGCCTTTGTCCAGCCGGGTACTATTCCGATAGAGGCGAAGGTATGTAAGCCCGGAGGGTAGCCACTGGAACTTACGAAGGAATAACAGGTAGAGGAGATAGATCATGTCACGGGTAAAAAAAAAATAATAACCATTTAGAAATCGGAATCGCCTTTAAACCGAAACTGTCTCAAGCAGGGGCTGTAGATCAGTGATACTTTCAGATTTTTTTTTTCCTACCTCCTATTTATTTATTTATTAAGACAATTAACAATTATATATACATTACTTAAAACAAAGAAAATTGTATATAAACCTATGTACAATTAATTTATCTTGTTTTGCCTTACGGCACATACTTTGAGATCAAGATGGGGTTCATTAAGACCCTTATTTTTAAGCCTAGTGCATAGCGGTCTTATCTTATCTACTTGAGGTAGTTTCGTACTTTATTTTGGCATCGTTTATTTATTATTTTATCTACATTGCTAATTAGTATTTACAAAAATTAATATTATATAAAAATAAAAATATGTTCTTTTAAAATACAATGATATATAAATGTGAGAGCTTCGCTGAGGCTCGAGGTGGATTGTAGTTGAATTTTTTGTTCTCGCTACATATGTATTATTTTCAATATTGATTATACAACACTTTAACATTCAATAAATGGTTAAAAATAGAATGTAAAATTAAGTAAGCTGTTACATTTTTATATTTCTGCCAGACTTCGCAAAAAAAAAATGTTTAAATTTTACTACAAACAACATCTGACAACTGAAAGACTCATTTGAAAAATTATTACGGGAGAGTATTGACAGACTGAATAAAAATCTGTTCCGAAACGAATAATGATTAATTTCAACACAAAAATGAAAGTTATGTGGTATGATATTATTTTTAATTTCGCATAAGAAATTCTTTTTTAATATATATATTTTATAACCTATCGATTCGTCTTCTTTAATATGAAAGCACACTCCACTTTAATAAATTTTCATTAAAGGCTACCTATTGTCGAGGCGGTTTGGTAAAAAGAGATCTTAAGAGGGCAGTAACCAAAGCCGATAATCTGGAACTGGATGCCGGGCCCCCTGGACCCCGGTCGGATTGGGATGCCTGTGGGCGGACCATCCTCTTGTGGTAGCTCTGCCTTTGATCCCTCGGTTCCATAGGAATTCTATATCGGGACCCTCATCCGCTGATATACCACAAAAGGTCTCCCAAAATGTCTTTCATTTAAATCAGATTTTTAGGAATATTTTCAAAGGAACAGGAAAGCATCATGGTTTTTGTCGACGATACGACATTTCCCTTTAACATTGCATATCTCCCGTCTACCATAAGCCGCTTTTATGATTTCATATATGATACATATCTTTTAATTAAATAAAAAAAATACAATTTTTCGTTAGTAATGTCTTCACTTGGATGGCATTTTTTTATATGCCTTTTTCTATCAATACCAGGCTTTAACCTAAGTTAATTCCACAACTCACAATACCTGGAAAAATATGAAATTATATCCAAATTAAACCAAAAAAATAATGACATACAAAGAGTAAAGACAAAAACAAACGATATCGAGAAATTTACTAATTCATATATTATCAGTTTCCAATGCTGATTCTACCTGAATTTCTCAAAATAGGTACCAAAACATTGAAGTCCATAATTACATTACTCGACCTGCTAGGTACATGCAATTTTTATAACTTAATCATAACTTAACGTGGAATAGAAAGCATGCAGATGGTAAATGCTCTAATGATCCAAAATGCGTAAACTGTAATCAGAAACATAATAGTTTAGACAGTATATATAAACAACATAGGAACTAAAAGTATTCATTTTTCAAGAAAAAATGCCTTATAATAAAATAAAAAAGCTATAAAATAATAAATTAGAAAATTCCAAAATATACTTATATAAAACTCCAAAATAAATTATCTTGTGATATACTTTAAGCTCCTTTAAATACTCAGGAAATCGGGACACAACCAGATTTATTTTTTTAATTTACTGGTAATATTAATCATCGAGCAAAGGTAACTAAGAGAACTATCACCACCTCTACTCATTACCTGCGTACTTAAGGCCCAGTGGATTTTTAGGCGTTCTGTGATGTATGCGTACCCACTACCTCCACCCATTTCTTGCTCCTAATCTTTGCTCCAGCTCTCTACACTTCCCCAATACGTATTCTGTTGCTTCCAATGAAGTTTCTCTTGATAAAAGTAATTCAAAAGGAAACATCTTAAAAATTAACACAGAAAAAAAACTAAGTGAAAAACGAATTAGGCGATTTAAATAAATATTCACCAAAAACTAGTTACTACTGACTACTTCATAATCATTTTAATATTATCATGCTTAAGCAGTATTCCTTATCTCTTCTTATTCCTTTCTGTACCTTTTCGTTTATGTTGTGAAAGAATCTTAAACAAAATTATCAATATAGCTTATATAATACAATTTCACCAAAGTGTTGGGTTGTTTCTTGTTGCATTTTGGGGTTCATTCAATATCTCTCCAATGACCAACTTGGGCAAGGTTAAGAGGATGTATACCAGTTTCGTGTTCCCGAATGATTAATTATCGGTTTGAAACCGTAAATCAATATTGATTACACGTCATTCTGCGTAGTCACCCATCCGTTGACATTTTCATGAATACCTGAAGGCTGGTCAATCTTCGTGTTGGAGAGATTATCCGGACGGTTACAGTCTGAAAAAAACAAAATAAAAAAAATATATATGCGGAACGGACGTACAGAGCTTTGAATGCGAGTGTGGTTGCAAAAACATGATGAATGTGTTTCATTGGTTTGCAAAAAAATCCTTGTTCCGCCTTAGTTTCATCTGTTCCGGATGCTCTACAGACCCTGCTATATTGTCCTAAATCTCCTAAGAACCTATTAGAGTCTCAATATGATTTTCGAGGGGTAGTTCGATGAGGCATTTCGTATTTAAACCATATATTTTCGATTTTTAAAGTAATATTCATTACTTAATACGCAATAAATAATCAATTAATATTCATTATTTAACACTTATCAATTATTAAAATAATATTCATTACATAATAAATATTAATATCAAAGGGTAATTTTAGTTCGAAATAACAAAAATTACTGTTACGTGTTGAAAATTCCAACAAATAAAGACACTGATTAATTTTTTGAAATATATTAAAGCGCAGTGATTAATAAGTTTATTTTTGTTCTCATATCTTTTTGTTATCGTAGATTTAACAAACGAAAAGTTAAAATTTCGTTAGTTCAAATATATACATTTTTTTTTATTCTATTTTTATTTGTTTCTTTTTTTTGCCCCCATGACCCAAGAATTGGTGAAACTTCTACTAAAGACTTTGTTTTAGTAATATTCCAATAATGAGCAGCAATTTTCTTTTCTCTTTTTTTCTTAGACGCCCAAAATGACCTTTTAAGAAAAAAATAATGAATTATATTTATAAAGTGATGATTGATTATTTTTAAATTTACATCCTCGATTCTATTCAGGTGATTTCTTAAAAATATATAATTTTAATATTTTAAAAGTTGAATAAAATGAAATTTTTAGAATAAATAACGAAACATATTCGTATATTCATAGTATGAGTATGAATTGGATATACTCATACTATGAATATACGAATATGTTTCGTTATTTATTCTAAAAATTTCATTTTATTCAACTTTTAAAATATTAAAATTATATATTTTTAAGAAATCACCTGAATAGAATCGAGGATGTAAATTTAAAAATAATCAATCATCACTTTATAAATATAATTCATTATTTTTTTCTTAAAAGGTCATTTTGGGCGTCTAAGAAAAAAAGAGAAAAGAAAATTGCTGCTCATTATTGGAATATTACTAAAACAAAGTCTTTAGTAGAAGTTTCACCAATTCTTGGGTCATGGGGGCAAAAAAAGAAACAAATAAAAATAGAATAAAAAAAAATGTATATATTTGAACTAACGAAATTTTAACTTTTCGTTTGTTAAATCTACGATAACAAAAAGATATGAGAACAAAAATAAACTTATAAATCACTGCGCTTTAATATATTTCAAAAAATTTTTACTAAAACTCGTCAATTGATAAAACTTCCTTTGTTAGTTTTGTTTCGTTTCCATTTAAAATTCTTTTGTGTTATTAAAATTACCAATGATACATTTAGAAGTAAAATAATAATAATTCAAATAAACGAGGATATAAAAACTATCTAAATGCGGGTAGCATTTATTTCTTTTTTTTCCATTATAATCTCGTGATAAAAATATTTTACGTTTAACTTTTCCTTTTTTTTTTAAATTAAAAGATGTCAATTTCCCTTATTTCCCAAAGGAAAATGGAATGGGATTTATGACTTATTTTAGCGTTTAAAAAACCACCTCAAAATAACTTAACGTTTTTATTTGCATTGTCCTCCAGTGTCTCAGAATAATATAGCCAATAAAATAAGGAAATAAAGTTTTCATTATTACTGTCACATCTATTGAGTTTCCAACGAAAAAAAAAATTAAAAGATTGTTATAGAATGAACCAAGGAAATATTCAGACAATAATCTAGGTCTTTTATTCGATTTCCATCTCTATTTACTTTTTAAAAAAAAGGCAATCTCTTATTTTGTGATGATGAAAATTTATTATAGTGTTAACTTTGCACACTAACTTTTTGATAGTGAAACAACATCTGATCAAATCTATGTATGTCCAATAATAGTAGTTTCAGAGAAACCTGTGATAAGGAAAACTACATATACATAAACTCAGCCATGCCTTTTAACATCATAAAATGTATGTACTAATATCTTAATTAATGGTTTCTACTTTTTTTATAGCCAATAGAAAGAGAAAGATCAAAGAAAAAATGTAAAAATATATATATATGGAAGCTGGGTGGCTCAGTGGTAAAGTACTGTTATGTTAACTCCATGGACCTAAATCCGGCTGTTTCAGATAATTATTTATTCTGTTATCCTCCAGGGTCTACCAAGCCTCATAAAGTGGGTACCCTTAATTAGGAAAATATTCAGAAGGATATGGGAAGGAGTCTAAGAGAATGGGATTGGGAGAAAAAGGGGAGTGATGAGCTGATGGATTTGTTCGGGGAATCCAGCATCGTGGCTTTATAAAAACAGTATGAATAAGATGGTTAGGACACGTTGAGAGGATACCCAACGAAAGGATACCCAAAAAGATAGTTTACGGCAAAGCAGATGGAAAATGGAAAAGAAGACGTCCCGGTTCAGATGGCTTGACGGCTTAGAGGAGGATTTGAAGCTTTTGTATGTTGAAAGATGGAAGGAGAAAGAAAGAGAGCGTGTAGATTGATTGGCAGTTGTAGAGGAGGCTCGGGAGTACTTGCAGGACCGTAATAATAATAATTGCCTAGTAATAATAATAAAATAAAATATATATAAACATGCTTCTGGAATATTTTGAAGATATGTATGCTCCCCTTTCCAACCAATTAATTAATGAAAAATTAAGTCTGTAGCTTTGTAGCTATTTTTTTTTAGTAAATTAATCAAGGAGTTATTAATTTAAACAGCTCAAATTACTTAGTAATATTCTGTGAATGTTTTAAAACACAATATCAAAATTTAGGAATATTATAACAATTTATCTGACACTATTGTAGATGACGGGCCACTTTGAGCGCTACAGCTGGCCGTTATGAAAAACATTACATAATAACCTTTCTCATCAGTGCTATCTTATTTCTTTAATTATGTTGTCATCCTTTGTTTCTTTCCTTTTTCTTCTATATTCACAAATGAACTTATCCCTCTTTCTCAGTCTAATGGTGTACCTCAGGGTAGGATCCTTGTTCCCATCCTTTAAACAGCTTTTTACTGCTGACATCCCAACTCATCCTAACAACTCCTAATGCCTATTGTTAATCTCCGAAATATTTATTGTTAGTGACTAATGACCCTTCCATTGTAGCCAAAACCCTTCAATCCCACAACATCACCATTGAACAATGGTGTCAAAACTGGCGAATTAAAATTAATTCAATTAAATCCCACCAAATCATATTTTCTCTTCATCGAATATCTGCCTCACAATATCCTTTAATAACACCTTTGTCACAAATAAAGCCATTCATCATGACCTCAATGTGCCGAAAGAAGATGGCCTCGAGATCTCCCCTTAAAATGTTATTGGAGTTCTAAATCTTTGTATCATGTCATTTATATAATAATAATAATATATCACATCACATTTACTTATTTTATTTATTTAATAAAGTTGTAATTATCAATTCATAAATTAAATAAAGAAAACATATTTATTGTGCATAAAGTTGTTTTTATTAGTATTTGTCAAGAAAAATTATAAAAAATTGCAAATTGTTTCGAAAGAAACGTGGTCAAAGCATTCTCAAATTAGTGTTGGTTTCATATTATGTATAAGGCGTTTAGAGCAAGAATGGCGAACGTCAAACCTAGAGTTTTGGGATAAGAAAAACATGTGGAAATATTTCAAATTTTAGTAAAGAATAACAACTTTTTGTGTTAACACAATTAAGTACCAAGCATAGTAAATAATTAAACGATAAAATTACATTAATATAATTAATATTATTGTATTTTTTGGGGAGGGAGAGGGGGTAAGTTGGTGAGGGTTCATTATTTATAGGATATTCCCAATTGCTAATATTGACATCTTATTGAAGATCCAGCATTACGAATTGATTGTTATATAGTTTGGTCCTATAAAATCTTTTATTTATAAAAGTCTATAATTGACCTTCATCGAGTAAAAACAAGAATTAATAACATCTATCAACTACTTAAAATATAACGATGATTAAAATTTAGGTAAGAAAGGTTGGAAATTAGAAATATTTAATAGCTAACTATTTATAGTAAAGCTGTCTCACGTTTCCGCCCATTTAACACCGATTTCCTCAACAGGAAAACGAACAGCTCATAATACGACCACAACTTCCTCATTAACATTACATCAAATTGACTGCCTACCCTAAGACCTGGAAAAGGGGTTAACAGTGTGGCAATTGGTGTGATTGTATTCAGTTTACCAATTCTTGCTAATTTGATCTTTGGTTTCGTGGTTTATCGCTGTTACATTTACGACTTACAGAGAACTTCCATTATACGCAATTTCAGGAGGCTTTGAATTTACAGAGCGAATTTCAACAGAGTAAAAGAAAATAACCGATAATTACACCTGGATTATTGGTGGACCTCCTTCCTCCGAAGCCCTAATCCAAAGGGCCGCAAAGACAGTTATTGTTTATTAAGGGAGTAATGAAGGGGTTGTGCACTTAAACTGCTTTCCTTATTAAAAGGCAGAGAGAGAGACCAATTGAGAGATCCTCGAGCCTGGATTTAATGATTCCTGGAGCTTTTACACCTCCATTGAGGAGCGACTCGGTGAAAGGGTTCTTTATGCTCCTTCTGGCTTTTTGCTCTTGCATAATTGGTGCCATCGTCCTTTCACTAAATACCCGCCTCTGTTGTCCTAAGACTTGATCATCTCCAGTTAATTCGGTTTCTTCTTTATATTCAGTGCTTAGTTAAAGTAATGTTTAATTCAACTGAATAAAGAATACTGCTGGATAATTAGGAGTGTGTGGTTGAGTAAAAAAGAGTTAATTTTCTATGAAGTATGTAATATGAAGTACCACTACTGTATATGCAAGAAATGGAGTTATGGAGAAAAGTCTTTTTTCATAAGAAATTAAAATTGGCTACAGTCCTCTAATCTTTAGCTCTATTTAATTTTGGGTACTTCTAGAGGAAATCATGCCTGTTTTGTTTTCATCATTTAATTGGTTAGTTTTTAGAAAAATGTTTGCATACATCATACAACTTTCACTTACCATCATACATACGTTTTGTTTAGATTGTAGGGCTCAATTGCTATTTCTGTAATTTTGTAACAAAAAAAAAATCTAAAGTTAAGAGTAGGCGAAAATTAGGAAAATTTATTATTCTTCTATTGCTATATAAATTCTTATTTCAGGGTTCCTCAATGTGGAAATAAATAATATAAATTTTGTTCCTGCCGAGAATACAAAACTCAACGAAGCTTTTCCCGTTTGAATCGGATGTTTTTATTTTTCCCATTTTCTCCGTTAGTTATTCATAAGGTTTTTTTATATTTTTTAATAACGCATTTTTTATATTTCTATCAATGATAGATGTTTTTTTAAATAAACAAAATTGATAGTATTTTAGAGGATAATTTTTAAAAAATTAATTTTTCATTTAAGCCCTATCAGACTATTTCAATGAGGATAAAACTTAGCTTCAGGGTTCCTCAATGTGGAAATAAAGAATATAAATTTTGTTCCTTCCGAGAATACAACACTCAACGAAGCTTTTCCAGTTCGAATCGGACGTTTTTATTTTTCCACATTTCTCTGTTAGTTATTCATAAAGTTTTTTTTATATTTTTTAATAACGCATTTTTTATATTTCTAGTAATGGTAGCTGTTTTTTTAAATAAACAAAATTAATGGTATTTTAGAGAATAATTTTTAAAAAATTAATTTTTCATTTAAGCCCTATCAGACTATTTCAATGAGGATAAAACTTAGCTGATATTAAATACAATTTAATTTTTCATTGAGATTCTGAGTTTAATCATAATCGTAACAGCCGTTTTCGAATCATAGAAAATTGATTTTATGTTGTAAGTGAACTACTGATTTCCAGGTTGCTGGATGGAGCTCTTTAGCATCTATGTTAATTCTTTGTATTCATCTGGTTTTTGGCCTTCCACGTGGTCTTTTAATAACTATACTGGCATTCATTGTTGAGTAGAGACGTCCTGATGGATTGCTTCAAGCCACCTTCCCGCCTTCATGTCATGAGATATTGACTGACCAGTCTTTGGAAGCAGTCCACTATTAGATATAAGATATAAATATGTATTATAAGATAAAATAAATGGGGATGAAGAAGTTTATTTTTTAATAAACTTGTATTGGAAAAAAAGTGAATGATAGTAAAATAATTGAATCAGTTATTTATTTCACGAGATTTTATAAATATAAGACAATATGACTGAATACAAATAATATATTCCAATGTAGCAAATAGGCCATGTAATTCAAGGACCTTCCTGTCAATCTTAACAATCGTTTTTGAAAAGAACATAATGTAGCGAAAATTAATTAATTTAATTTTTTATACCTAGACTTGTGAAGATTTTTTTCCTGAATCGTTGGCAATTTATATTTTTTAATTAAAATTATGTGATTATAGTCGTATTATGGCATAATTAGCGAATAAAACGAATACAAATTAACGATTGTCTCTTTACTCATTGTATAGTGCATTAAATTTTCGGCAGTATTCGTTCGGTTGAATCAGTCCTAGGTTCCCACAGGATTGACGCAAGGCTACAGTAACAGAATAAATAAATATCTGTTAAAGTCGGATTTGGGTCCTTGGAGTTAGTAACACAGTACCTTACCACTGAGCTACCGAGCTCCAATATATACATTTGTTTTCACCTCTCTCTCTCCATTGACGGTATAAAAAAACTGGAAAAATTAATCAAGAATTTGGGCCAAAATTTTATGTTAAAGGCATAGTTGAGTTTATGTATATCATGAGCCTAGGATGTATGTAGGATAGATCCCTTTGGGCTCCGGAACCCACAGGACTGACTCAAAGCTATAGTGAAACAGAAATTAATGCCACAGCCGTATTGGATCCTGGGTTCTTGGAGGTGTTAGTAGCGCAGTTCTTTACCAATGAGCTACCCACTCACACTAATAATCATAAAGTAAATAATAAGAAAACATCCGGTAACTTACGACGTAATTAAAACAAAGATATATATGTTAGCAGCTACTTATAAGTCCTATTAAAATCTTAATTTCCTCACTAATATGTAATAAAACCATAACCCCTTTTAATCCGAGCATAATAAGACTATTGTGGATCTTATAGTTGTTTTTCAATTAAGTAAAAATATTATCACTAATACTGCACTGGAAAGCGAAGTGGTAGAGCTAATATCAGTAAACCTTAATGGGAGTTCCATAACTTATAATTCCAGGTATGGCTCAACTGACTAGGGCTGCATCATATTCAGATTGTGGAACAGCTTTATAATGCTAATACGATCCCTATGCTAATCCACAATGATATTGATCTGATGGCATTCATACTTTAATAAAATCCCTCTCTTTTAAAAGAAATGATGAAAAGTAATAAAGGTTTTATAGAAGTAACTGTTTTTTTACGACCTTTTCAAAATATTAAACTGATAATATTGGTACAAGAGCCCCGTGGAAAAAAATTTAGTGATTTCAGACCAACTTTTTTATTTCTATAATGAAATATGAATATTTTTACTTATCAAAATTGATAAGTCTCCCAAATACATTTAGATAAATACAAAATAGCGACTGTTTCAAGATGTTAAAAAAATAAGTTTTTCATTTGGAATTTTTATTATATTTTTTATATAATATATACCATTTATTATATATTTTCGAAACTACCTACACCACTAAAAAACCTAATAAAACATAATTTAAAGTAGAGTGTATTTATTAAAATATAAGCACCTGTAGAGCTTTTAAGGTTCAACAGTTTCTGCGATACAGTTTTTTAAATAAACAAAATTAATGATATTTAAGAGGATAATTTAAAAAAAAATTAAATGAACAATAATTAAAAATTATTTTTTCATTTAAGCCCTATCAGACTACTTCAATGAGGATAAAACTTAGCTGATATTAAATACCATTTAATTTTTCATTGAGATTCTGAGTATAATCATAATCGTAACAGCCGTTTTCGAATCATAGAAAATTGATTTTATGTCGTAAGTGAACTACTGATTTCCAGGTTGCTGCATGCATTTTTGTTAATTCTGTTTATTCATCTGATTTTTGGCCTTCTACGTGGTCTTTTAATAACTATATTGGCATTTTTCATTTGGAATTTTTATTATATTTTTTATATAATATATACCGTTTATTATATATTTTCGAAACTACTAAACTACCTACACCACTAAAAAAACCTAATAGAACCTCATTTAAAGTAGAGTGAATTTATTAAAATATAAGCACCTGTAGAGCTTTTAAGGTTCAACAGTTTCTTCGATACAGTTTTTTAAAATAGCAACATATCATGAAAGATAAACCGAAAAATCACTAGTTAGTGAATTTATTGTGGGAAATCGTTATCTCAGGAACCATAAGGCATAAATTAGAACTTTAATTTAAGATAGTTTAATCTGCTATAAAATAGTTTATTGCTTTTATTGTCGAAGGAACAGTAATTTTTATGATATTTTCCAAAACAAACTCACAAAATATTTGATTTATGAAAACTATAAATCAGGAATAACTGGACGCACAGATGACTTCCTGCAATCAAATTAAAGATAGTTTAATACATTAAACTCATAGTACACTATGAGGTTGTTTATGACCTTTATTTTCGTAGGTGCGAACAACTAGAAAACAACTCATTTTAGCGATTATTATGACAACTAATACTCCTACGAAGATAAACTTTATGTACTATAATATAGTACATCAACCTAGCTTTAATTTGAGTGGTTATAGTTATCTGTACGCCTTACGGTTTCTGAGATATATATTTATCACAATAAATTCAATACTGATTGTTTAGTACTTTTTTTAATGAAAGTTTCTATTCAAAAAACTATATTTCGGAAAATATTAAATATAAACAGTTCTGTTAGAACTTGCATTTTAGTAAATTTATATACTTTAAACGACGTTCTATTAGATTTTCTAGGGTTGTAGGTTGTTTTAACAATATGGATCTCCTTTCTTTTTTTTTTAACTTTTTGAAAGAGCCACTTTTTTTATTCCCAATACTTAGCACACCCATCAATTTTCACTAAAAACTTTACATAGTTTTCATTAAAGTAATAAAAAAATGGGGTGAAATAACTGACTTAGTTTAGTGCAGAAAAAGTTTGAAAGTTTAACTTTTTCCTGGGTATTGTTAATTCAGTTTTGCATATGAAGATTCGAAACTTTTACTACTTTGCTGGTTCTTACAATCGTAATGATAAAGATGAATCTTTAGGTACACTATTGGTCTAAACAACAATGTTTATTCTTGATCAAAAAAAAATTTTAATTTTATCTGTTGATTAAACAATTATTATGAACAGAAATATTAAGTTTATTCAGAAACACAAAAAAACACACCTAATTAATTCTTCGATCCTATGGCTTGAAGTTTCCAATGGGTTTGGCACTAAAACAAATGTAAAATAATGAAACATAAAATGAGTTACAAATAAAAATAGGTTAAAATAAATATATTAGTGAAATAAAAATGTTAATGATAATTTCGGCAGCGACAAACCAATTTCAAACAGTCTACAACTATAATTCAAACAGAATGCTCTCAAAAATTAGCAGCTTTGCCACTATTGCTTTGGATTGATGAAAATTGATTTTCTTATTTCATTACCATCAAGGTTAATTATTATTCTTTCAAATATGAAAATAATATGAATTCAGATTTTAATTAACAAATGCAAATTTCAGCAATGAATTTAAGACAATCAAGTGTTTTAATCAATGTTGATTATTTTGAATTATAAAAGCCGCATGTTTTATCAACATTTTTTATTACATTCTGGCCAGAATATTTCATAAACCGGATTGTTTTATCCTAGAATCTTTATTAATGTGGTTAATTAGTGCAGATTCATTTAATACCATTTTTTTTTTTGATAAACTAGTAACTCATTTACGTACTGTACTATACTTTTCAACATCGGGATCTTTTCACGCCAGGAATGTGTTTTTGATAATTTTTATTTTCAATTTTGATGGATTGACTTTAAATACAGGACACTCTTCTGGGACACACATCTGTAAGTTGGGTACCTTACTCTTCATTTTATTGGAGAATGGATGGTTGAGCGTGGTCGCTATCGCCTGATATGTAATCAAGTAATGAACCGTCATGAGTTGTAGTTCTATAGAATTATTTTTATTTCATTATTATTGTTTTGAACATTTGAAACATGATCTCGGTAGTATGGCTGGGTTCTTCATTAAGATTTTATGATACATAGATAAATTATGATATTAATAACGTCTATTTGAATGTATTTATTATTAATTATTTGAATAATATGTAATATAGAATTGATAAATAAATAAATAAAATTGTGGGAGAATCTATATTGGATGTCAGGTTAATTTAGGTTCAGTAACAGTGGATTTAAGTGATGACTCTTCTTTCTTTTTAAATGACTAAATTTTTTTTTTATGTAATCATTAAATGTTAAAAAAAAGTAGGGATGTAATGTAATATCAATATTACAATTGAAGAAGAAGACAACATGTGAGGCAATTATCAGAAATATAATATATTTCATTAGTAAATTGAATTTAAACACAAAATAAAAATAAATTTAACCGCTATATTTACGAAGGTACCTGAAGATGGGGTGATGGCCCCGAAATGTTGGAATTATAATAAGTTTTTGACTATAATAAACTTTACATGGAAGATATTTTCCATACAACCAAATAGTTACAAGTACTTATATCATACGTATAAATAATATTTACAATTATAATATTGATATTCAGCGATATATTGTAATCTGAAATAACTGAGTGATTTCCGTCTCTTATTTTCGAACAGGAAATATAGAAAATGTCCCAGGGTGGGTGGAGTTATATTCCGGAGTAAGTAGCAGGATTGATGGAATCCCCATTCGATTCAGAGATTGCTTTCCGATTCCCGCATATCGGGCACCTTATGCCCCTGAGGTTCTGGAATACTCAGTGTAGCTTAGTCCTCTTATCTTCTTCAGGTGTTCGTCTAGAATATATATTAACGGTTTGTGTGTCATTCAGTTATCTTCTACATAGATCAAAGATTATGTTACTGGATATAAAAAAAAGTAAAATGATCGACTTGAAGGAAAAATCGATTTGTTGTTCTGTATAGAATATAAAATTTGTTAATGGGAAGATATATTCTATCAGCTCAGCGTTATTCCCATAATCTAACTTTAGATACATTGATTTTGAACTCTAAATTACATTGAAGCTACAGGGATATGTGTCGAACCACTTAAAAATCACTTTATCATGTTAGTATTCAAATTTGATTTGAAAACATTTAAGTTGTTTAGAATGAAGACATAATAAAAAACAATTACTTATTTATTTAATCACTAATTTTTAATTAATTAATTACTTTATTCATTGATAAGTATTATTAAAATTTGCCACTAACTTGGCCCATAAGTAATGGTGTTAATTGAATAAACTCATACCAAAAATGAAAAAGAGAAAAAATAAATAAAATCTCTGTACGATATAAACAAAATGAACATAATCAAACAATTTAAAATAAATTTAACGTAATCAATGTAAAATAAATTATATACTTTATTTACAATCTCGACTTGAGGATCCCCTAGCCCACTCTATCCCCCAAGATAGAGTGCCCTTCGAGATCCCAGCGCAGCCTTCTCACCGCATCACTGGTAATGAGCCAGTGGAGGCTGAGGATGTGCGCTAAACCCGCAATCACTCTACATGGCCGGAACATCTAGCCATTTCCAGAACTCCAATAGTCGATTTTTTTTTTTTTTTTAACAAAAAGTCTCTTGGCCACTACCGTATCAACCTTCGAGGGGGGTTGTAAGGTTGAATGGAAGTGGAAAAGGATTGAACCAAAGGTTTAGGATGATTAGAATGGTTTATGTGGAATTTTGGATTGAAAGGATTGGATACGCTTGATGTTCGAAGTTTTAGCTGTTCCCCAAAGTTCAAGTCCGTAGGCGATGATGACCAGATAGGTCCTGAGGATAGCCTTATAAATTAGCAGTTTGTTTTCTGTTGAGAGATAAGAGGTCCTGCAGAGTATTCAGTAAAGTTGGCTGAATCGTCTGTTTAGCTCTTGTCTTTTAAGTCTAGTATTTTGGTTCCAGGTGAGTCTTTTGCATAGTATGAATCCAAGATATCGCACTGTGTCGGATCTGTGTAGAATTACTAAATAAAAAAAAATAAAAAAAGTAAATAGGAACATAAAATTTGGGTTTAGTGTAGAGCTTTTTTAATTGTATAAAAAAAGATATTGTTTACAGTTCTTGCAATTTGTTTTTATTTTTACAATTATACACTACGACATAATATTCCGAATCCCCAGACATATATAAAAAATTTGAACTTTTTGTCTTGGCAAGAGTATTAACGCCGTTCTTTTTTATTTAGCGCTTTTTAAATATTGCTTGATTAAACTTAGTCTCCTCTTCCCGTCTTAAGCAAATATTTCGAAAGTGATATAGCACCGCCGATTCCTGGGGGTTGTAATGAGGCGGATCCGGGCGGAACGGATTTCCTTTTTTTTGTGCTATGATCTCCTATTGTGAGATTTGACATGTGGTCACTGATTTAAGCAGAACGATATGGACTATTTAATTACAATGTTTACCTATTATTGTTCTCACATATTTCTGACCTGGATCCGAGTCTAGTAGAAAATATATTTACGTATCCAAACACACCCAGCCTCTATGAAGTCACCGCCTAATATTTTATTGCTTTGAGCAGAAAACAGATACGCATGAATGTTGACCACATCACTTGGCCGCATGCTGAAAAAACAATAGGTTCATATCGAGTAGGCGTTGTGAATCGTTGTTTGTTGAACAGTCTATTCAATGTTTTAAGATATTCAATAGAACAGAACATCCTAAAATTACTTTTTGCATGTATGAATATCTCTGTCATCCTAAAAAGATTTTCACCTTATATAAATATTATTTTAATTATATTATATTATAAATAAATGAGAGAGAAAAAAAAATGTATTAAATAAAGTTGTGCTAACCAACTGTATTGGATTGGTCAATACACAGCAAACTTGATACTTTGTCAGACAATCAATTTATAAATTATAATATATTATATAATTGTAATTCATGATTTTTTATTTTTATTTTTTCATCTTTTTTTTTCCTTATTAATCTTCATTTTTGTCCCACTATTTATCTATATGTCTGATTATATTTTTTCCTCCTTTTTAACACACATAGGATAAAATTCACATAAACAAAATATTTTTTTAAATTAAAATAACAATACACACACATAAAAATCTATCGTAGTTTGGCATAGAAGTACTTATTCAATTAAAACTTTTAAAAAAAAAATTAACAATTATTCACAAAACTAAATTAAAATCTTTACTGGTACAACCCATGAAAGGTCAGTGTTTCAATATTTTGCAAGGAAGTACTGTTACTAGACCAACGGTTGTGCAAAGACATGATTTAATCAGAAACACGTCCCACCGCCTGACTTTTACCCGATTAAGGGTACCCAGTTTATGAGGGTGGGTGGACACCAGGGGGGCTCTAGAACCCACAGGATTGGCTCACAGGTACAATGTAACAAAAAAATTTTTGCCGAGCCGGATTCGAACCCAGGTCCGTGGAGTTAGTTGCATCGCGCCTTACCACGGTGCCACAACGCTCCCGTTATATATGTTATAAAGATATAACAATCCGCATACTTTCTAATACAGATAATAAATACAAAATTAAAAAAAATATATTTAAAAAAAGGAAAATATATATAATATAACAGATACAACAGAAATTAATATATATACATACAAAATTTATAAATAGATATAAAAAAATAATGAATATTGAAAATATAAAAAAAAAAAATAATATTAATAATAATTGCTTTCGCTATTTCAATGGGTTTACAGAGTTTATCCATTGTATAGCCTCGACAATAAGAATTTCCAGTTTAGAATGTTGTAAAAGACCTCCCCGATAAAAACAACTTTGTGTAAAGTCACCATATATTAGCATTTATAAAAGAAATTTGATTTATGCTTTATAAGCGACCTGCGGGCTCTTGTCGGTGAGCCGCTTAAGAGACTCGGAGCAAAAAAGCTCTCCAACTCAGCCCAAACTGGAAACTTTTCCCACGGAACAGTTCATTATCGTCGGGCTTTTCCGAGCACCTTTCCACTTTTCTTGCCCCCACCCCTCCTTTCCTTCTCCACAGCTGAAAATTCAGCCTCCACCGGCCCCATTCATCAAAATAGAAATATATGTGCTACCGCGGTCTATTTTCGAGAGTTATGGCTGTTGTGTCTAAGGGTCAGGTATTGGATAATTTATCGACGAGGCCATTAACTGACATGAAAGCCTCTTTCATACTTATCCACAAAGATTATTTATTTTATTAATAATACATAAACTAAAGCTTACATTTATTTTTATTTCGTTATACAAGCTCAAAATAAGATATTCGATTTAAGTATTAACACGGGAGAAATCTTATAATGATTTTATATAGATTACATTTTATTTTTTATAAAAGAAATAATTTTACTATATGCAAACCGTTGTTACATTAGTTTATTGATTTTCCTACGAAAACTTTTAAATAATCCACTATCTCATGAATAGTACTGCTATTATTTGGCATACAAACATTTTTCACTTGGCGATGGTGACTGTTAATAAAACAATATTTCCTCTCTCTAACTCCCATCCCTTTTTTTTACGCATTCAAATGAAAAGTAAATATTAGAGAAATAAAATTGAATTCAGAGTACGGAAAATTTTATTTATAATTTTTTTTTTCAACAGCTTTACAACATTTTTCAATCATTGAAATATTCCTTCTATTTTATTAAATGTTTGGAATTAGAGTTCATCTTTGAATACTTCAAAATAACTGCAATTAGGTGGCCGCTATTTTTAAAATTTAAATATAATAAAAATTATCGAGTTTTATATTTTTTATTTTTTCAAGGAATATTCTTATTCGTTTCTAACTTATTTATTTCCAATAAGCAAACATTTCGGAACAATTGTACATCATCTAATTCGAACTTTAATTATTTTAGAACAAAAGACATCACGTCATTCTTTTACATACATTTGTATTTTTACATAATTAATGATTATATTGTACTGATTGTATGATTATATTTCTGATAACAATTTAATTAATAAAAAAAACCTTATATCAATATATTTTTATGTAATTGCCTTATTTTCTTCTAATATTCTTATCCATCTCTTTAAATGATTTTTCTTGATATAAAAATTTGTAAAAAGAAAAAATGTTAAATTTAGCAAAATGGTAGTGAAGTTTGCTGCGGTTAAGATAATTTCTTCATAACTATTTTATGCTTCATAATTGCTCTTGAATTGGATCTAGATATTTTACTTCGAGCATCACTTTTTTGCAAGTTGAGATTGTTCACTTACCATTACGAAAATGGCACTAATATTTGAATTGAAATAATTTTCCCAAGCGAGATCAAAACCTATCTTACCAGTGTAACATTGGTTAATAAAACAAAATAAATTAATGCCTCTTGCTTTTAAAATTACTATCACCTGTCTCCTTATGTTCACAATTAATTTTTAAGACTTTACAATTAAATATACTTTGTATGCCTAAAATAACGTATTTTACAACTTTTTATTATTCTTATACATCACTAATTATATTTGCTCGGCTATCGGCGTTTGTTTTATCTATTGCATTGCTCTAAAAATTGATGTAATATTCAAATATTTAAATTTATAACCCAAAAACTAAAAATATTCATTGCTCATAAAATCGATTAAATAAATGTTATTTATCAACATAATACATTAGTATGCTGTTTAAAACGTCTCCTAATCCTATATTTCAAAAGAATTATTTACAAATCGTAAATAATTCTTTGTTTGGACTTGTGAACCAAATTATAACTTTTTTTAAAGGAAATATACCTCAAAATAACAATGTCATTAATAATGTTTCAACAATAATAAACTTTTTCTAATATTTTTCATAATATTTACTTTTCATTGTTCTGCTCATTGTAATTTCTAAAACCTCGTCAAGTCTACTACGTCTCTCTGTAGGAACGATTGAATAAAAGATCTAAAAACGCTGGCTCGGATGACAAACATTTATTTGTTAGGTTAATACTAGAAAATATAAATTAAAATGAAAACAAAACTTTCAAAAATAAATACATAGAATATAATTTAAAATAAAACTGTCCTTCAATATAATGAAAAATCATATTTAAAAAAACAACAAAACTTCTAATTATTAATTAAATTACTTACAAATAAACTCCGATGGGTCAGAGGTCCTAAGAGATTCGCTCCGAAAGGTCGGAGACGATGTTTTTCTGGAAGTGCATTTCCTCCTGTTGGTGGGCCCACAGATCTAAACGGCGCTCCAAAGGCGACTGAGCGACTATCTACACCTAGTCGATTGGAAAACTATCTACACCAAGACAAATGAGCGACTATCTATACCTAGTGGATTGGAAAACTATCTACACCAAGGCAACTGAGCGACTATCTAAACCTAGTCGATTGGAAAACTATCTACACCAAGGCAACTAAGCGACTATCTACATCTAGTCGATTGGAAAACTATCTACACCAAGGGGCGACTATCTATACTAAGGCGACTGGGCGACTGACTGTACGCTACAACTTGTATTGTGGCAAAATAATTCCACTGACCGTTATTTCATGATATAAACATCACTGCACAATTATAATCTCTTTCTTAAAAACAAAACCAACTTCTAACCAAAATAAAAAAATATTAACGTAATTAAATTTATTTACTTTCAAATTACAAAATATTTACATTTTAATTATTATAAATGGCATTAACAGTAATATTCAACACTTTTTTATTTTATTTGACAAGAGACGTAAAGGATCACTACAATATATATATTTTAATCTTTATTGGCATTTACAGTTGTAAATAACTATGTACAGTTGTACATAATTATACATTTAGTAAATTTTATGTATGCTATTATGGAGTGATACAGGGGTATAGAGAAACTACCCATTGATAGTACTCGAATGAAGTTTTTACATTAGCAGGTCTCGTGACCATCTTCTTTTCAGGCGATGGGAGAGGAAGCAAGGTTAGAAACTTCTAGGTTTGGATGGTTAGGGACTTTATAATGGAAGGAATGTTACCTGGTTCAGGGTTGATCGGTTACATATGGAACACCCCCGGTGCCCGACGTGTGGGGTCCCTGAAACAGCAGAGCACGTGGTATTGGACTGCATCGCGATGGAAGGACACCGTGCCAGATTGTCAAGAAAATGCGGGATCTTCGCCCTCGCCGAGTCGGACTTCCCTCTGCTGATGGAAGAGGATAATTACCCGTACTTCAGGGAATTCATTTACGGGTGGAGGGAAGTTGTCGGGCCAACGCACTTTACATTGGGAAGGGCTCGGCCGCCAGGGGTCGGCGAGCCACCAATGGATGATGAAGATCAAGAGGACAGCGAAGAAGCAGTTTGAGACCAGGAGGGCTGGACTAGGCTGCGGACTGGAGGTGACAACCGGACGGATGCGGACCAGGCGTGCTGGACGTACCGGACGGATGCTGGTGGATAAGGTGTAGCCCCATCTTAAGGCACTCAACCGAGTGCTGGGCTGCACCACGGTTTCTTAAAATTGTCCCAAAAAATTAAATGGTCCACCATTTATTGTGTATTTTTGAAAATAAATGTTTAAAAAAAAAAAAGATGTTTATTGGCAACAGTGGCATGCGCAACCCTAGCAAACCCCGTATGGCAGCAATGCCAGGAAGGGGGAACAAAAAAAAAAAAAAGGTTACATATGGAACATTAAGGTCATTATGGATTATTTTATTTGCAACAAAGTAAAAAGCATTGAGGATTTTACGACGGATTTTGGATTTTAAAGATATGATACGAGAGGAATTCAGAGGTTTAGTGGAGCCCCAAAGCTCAACTCAACTCAAGGATTGACAGTGTTAATTAAGTGGGTGTTGATTGAAGAGACTAGTAAAATTTCTAAATTTATTTGAGTTCTGGGCTCTTATATATAGATTAAATAAAGTCTATATATGGTGGTTGGTTACCTTACAGTTAATTTCAAGATAATACAATAAATTTCTAAAGGCATCGTAACGTATGCACTACCCGAGTAAATTTACATCCTTATCGCTGGGAGCCTATATCTCCCAAAAGAGCGAGATTTACGATAATATCTTTCTTAAATCACCGATACTTTAATCCGAAAATATTACAAAGAGCCCTGGAGACAGTATTTTTGAAAGAGCCTATAAGATTGGAGGAGGGTCGATATGTTGGAAGTAAGGAATGAATTTTATTAGAAGAGGGAGGGGCATTAGGTATTCAGGTAGGGAGGGCCTGAGGTGCTGTCTCATCGAAGGCCAGGGATCTTTTTAAAAATTTATCTCCAGGACTCCTAGGAGGGAGATTAATGTGGCTGGAGGATATCTCAGGAAGCTGGAGGATCGCAGCGACCTTTTCAACGACTTTATCTCCTTTCCCCCTTCTTTGTCCGTGTTTAATGTAGGCTCTGCTCTTTTGTCCCTCGTGAGGTGTAAAAATTCTCAGCTCTTCTCATTAGGATCTTTATTCCATAATGGGGACCTGGATGAATGTAGATTAGTTCATAAGTAATCTATAAGTAACAATGGATAAGCATAACTAAAAGTATTAATCAGCTAAAAATACTTTTATTATTTAATAGATTAAAAAAAATATATTTAATAGCACGAAAGACAACGCCACATCTAAAAAAAATTTATATTTTTTTTTATTGATTTCTCCTTGAGAGTTTTTTTTATATTCATCTACTATTAAATTATCATTAATCATTAAATAACCATTCAAAGCTGTCACTGAATTTTCGACACTTGTACAGCAATGAAGGAATCTATTACTAAGGGTTTGTACTGATTGCACAGTTTATACTGCGATTATCGAAATCTGAGGTAAACACTAGAAAAATGAACCTTCCAATCTTGAGGGTAAACTTTACCGGCCAATCATGGGTGGTTAAACTGATAAGAAATCTACGTTTGAGTAGGCAATAATAACAGGAACCTTCCATAGTTTCAGTTAAATCTATTACCTAGCGAAGCTTTATTGTGTTATTCCCATTCTTTCTTAATTCAATAAGATAGATTTGACCAAGAGATACGATTTAACATGTGACGAAAACTTCAAAGTATTAGTAGCTAAGGCAATAATGAAAACGAAAAAAAATGTTCTGCTCTTAACTAAATTTTTACAGTTTCAAATAATTTTTTTTTATAGTGGGCTGATGAAGATTTTTTTCAGCAATTTTAACTCCCAAAAGTCCCTGTTGAATCAATTTTAAATTTAATTGGGCCCACAATTTCTAACATCAGGGATATGAATAGTGGAGTTGATGCCCTTGACCCCAAGAATTTCAATTAAATCATTTTCGGTTTGATTAAATGTTTCTTGAACTTCTTTATCAAGATACTTTTCTAAGTTCTCTAATTATTTTAAGTAAACTTATGTTATTTGAGTCAAAATGCAGTATTTTGATTCATTACTGTTGACAATTTTTTTTTTAAATAATGATTTGTTTCTGTGGACAAAATTTGAGATAAATTGGAAAAAGTATATCATTATTTATTTATTTCCAATACGTGATTTAAATTTTCGACATCTACCCACAGATATATCTGTTTCAAGTAATTTTTATAACTTGGTTAACAAACCTGCAGACTAGAGACGGTTCACTAAGTTACCTGCGTTTTACTAAATTAGTTTTACTGGATACTGGTGCAACCCTAGCTGCTCTGCGTGTATCATGCCATTAGATTACAGATGTTCATATATCTATATTCCCAAGATAAATTTTCGAAATGATTGGCAAAAGAAGTAAATGGCCTGATATCTTAAAGTTCCATCCATTCCTTTTGGTATATCCTCCTAACCGTTGTCCAATCCAATGACCATCCATGCCGACACCGAAATCTTTTAATTCAGTAGTTTTGGATTCCGTTAGAACTTGGTGCTTTTCAATTTCTTCCTCAAGTATTTCAGAAGTATTCTCAAAAGTTCGCATTCTTTTCCTCATTATGATGAGTTGATTTCTTTCATTCACTCTTTCTGTAGGTTTCAATGCCATCAGGGTAATAATTCGCTGACGCTTTGGCAGAGGATTCCATAAAACAAGTGTTCCTTCGTGAAGCAGTCTCAGTTTATCTTCGCAATTAGTTTGTATAATCTGCTACCCATTTTTTCAGTCGATCAATCAATTCTGTTTCAATTTCTGTGTCCAAGTTTTGTACAACTATCTCATATTTTTCTTCTTTATATGGAGTCTTATGTTACTTTTTCTATCAAGGTGTTCATTTTCAGTTGAAGCCTTTTTTGTATATTGTGATATTTCCGTAAAATCTATCTGAGATTTATTTGTACAATTGTTCTCTATTAATTATTTCAAACTGGAAAATAACTGGAAGCGATATATAGAAAATGAAGAACATCTTGAGAGTCACTTATTAGGACTAAATATTTCTGAAAATATTATTCATAATTTCATCGTGTTCTTGGTATTCATGGTATTCGCAATGACGGTCGTTTCCCAAGCGGTATTCACTCAAGCAGATTATACTCAGTCAAATTGATTGTTCTTAAGATCTGTTATCCTGTTTTTGTGATATTTATGCCGAGGGAGAGGGAGAGGGAGAGGGAGTGGGAGAGGGAGTGGAAGAGGGAGTGAGGGGAGGGAGAGGAAGAGGGAGTGAGGGGAGGGAGGGGAAGAGGGAGTG
>NW_027114913.1:59736-73294 GCF_000696795.3 Halyomorpha halys
GAGAGAGAGAGAGAGAGAGAGAGAGAGAGAGAGAGAGAGAGAGAGATAAGCTACTGACCTACTAGCTCCAAGGACCCCTGGTTCGATCTGGCTGTGACAATAATTTGTTGGGATAAGTATTTATTCTGATACTTTAACCGTTAATCAACTACCCTCCGCCGTCCTCTCAGTCTCATAAAGGAGGTATCCTTAATGCGGAAAAAATCTGGCGGTTGTGCGCGATTCTGACCTTGCACAAACGTTGGTCTGTCTAGTTAAGCAATATCCCACTAAGTACCAGTGACTCTTCATGGGAGAAGAGATATGAAAAGTTTATTAAAAAAAAATGTACAAAATTAAGAATTTAGTGTGTCTATTACATTTTAAGTTTTTTTTTTTTTTTATTACTTGTATCAACCAATTTTAACAGAATAAAATGTAAATTTGACCCTTTTGAAGAATTTGATTGAATTCGTTTTATCTATTATTAAGACGGAAATTAATTGTTAGTACGGTACATAGTTTAGCATATGTCATATATTACCCATACACTCTATGTATTAGAAAAAAATCCATGAAAGACACCAGGAATTTTTTTACGAGGTCATTTTTTATTTTATTTATGCTAACCGAATCTTCTTAAAATGTGACAAATGACGTACGTCCGCCGAAGTCCCTTCTTTTAGTGATGCTAAATTTATAACGACACCCTTCGAGTTAGGTTTAGCGACCTTCTTAAATAGGTTTCTCTAGTCCTTTCTTGTTTTTTGATATAGCCATAAAAATAAAAGACCAATTTTATGCTTTATTTCGTTGAAAGAGGAATATGGTATCAATGCAGATAACGATAAAATAGTTTTTTTAGAAATTACTTTTTTGTACCATAAGGCGTTTTAGTCGATCAAAGATAGTAAAGTTTCTAGAAGCATCATATAGAAATATTTACACTAATAGCATTACATATACTATGGTATAACGTTCCTCTACTACTATTTCAAATAAGTCTTTCATAGACAGAAAGCTAACTCCAATTTTAAAAATATTTACAAAAGTACTTTTAATAATATTTCTATTCGAAAAAAAGTTTTCTTTATAGTTGAAATATAACGGTTTAATAAAATTTATATTATGTTCCTAATCATTTATAATGTTGAATTGTAATAGGAATTCTTAGGAAATACTAAGAATGTTTTTATGGAGCTAGTCATCCTATAATGGATCATATACAGGTTTGACGGAATTAAAAATAAATGAACTATTTAATAAATATGGTGTTAAAAAAGATTAATCAGACTGAGGAAACCGAAAAAGGCACTGAGCACGCATCCGCCAGTTAAAAGCCAAACTCGTGCTAGAACAAACTTTTTATTAATGCATCTTTTCTCATCCAGCAATTTCTTCTACGACTTTCTATTTTAATATTATTTTTTCTGAAATTTTTGACTTTCCAAAAGCATATAATTCGTCTATATTACTACATTTATTAACTTATATATACATAACTAATTATTAGATCCTTTCATAGTTTATATTTATCCAATTTTCATTAACAATAAAAATATGAAACAGTTAAATATTTTAAAATAGACAATTAAAGTCAAATTAGAGGAAACCATTTTATTTAGAACTAGACCTAGCTGATGATATTTAATTTAATATAGAATATTCAATTGTTCTGATATACAGAATTTAATAAACATTGTTAGAACTGTTTTCGAGAAAAATGAAGTAACTTTTTCTTTAACGTTTGCTGTTACGTCCCAGACATATACCCCCCTTTTTTTTTAATAATTTATTTATTGTTATTTACAACTGTATACACATATATAAAACAGGTAAATTTGCTGTAGGTGACATAGTGACATGATACAAACATGTGGAGAATCTACCCACTGATAGAACTCTAATAACATTTCTAGTGGAGAAGATCTCGAGGCTATCTTCTTTTCAGACGCCTAGGAGGATTATTAGGTAATGAAGGAGAAGCCAGGTTAGAAACAAGTGGATTTGGGTGGTTGATAAGTTTATTATGGAAGAAATGGTATCTAGCTCTGGCCAAATCGGCTACATATAGAACATTATATCCCCTTAAATTTGTAATTTTAAAGTTTGACATAACTCAATTAAATTTTAATTTTATGATAAGGTATAACTTAGATAAGGCATATAATACCATTAAAATGTTTGTGTTTGAGCATGGCTGTTCCGTTTTGTTTTATTTTCACTATTGCGATACTTCTTATTAAATATTCCATAAATAGGTTAGTGAAAGTAAAGATTTTTTTCCTATTGCCAGTGAAAACAGTAATAGTGCAAGAATTAAACCCAAGAGGAGAAAAAATTAAGTTATTTCGCCCCAATTTTTTATTAGCTTAATGAAAACTATGTATAATTACTAACCAAAGTTGATGAGTCTGCTAAGTATAGGTAGGGGGAATCAAAATGGTGGCTGTTTAAAAACGTTAAACTAACTTTTCATTCCGAACTTTGTATCTTTAAAACCTTCAACACTAATAAACGTTAGAGAACAACATGTATAGTAGAGTGAATTGGTTAAAATATGTACCCTAATAGAGCTATGTACGTTCAATATTTACCTAAATAAAAGTATTAAAAAGCAACATTTAATATAAAAAAAAAGCTCTGAAAAATCAGTAATTAGTGACTTTATTTTGTGAAATCTATTTCTCAAAAATTATTTTACGTAATGTCTATTAGCACTCAAATTAAAGCTAATTTAATGTAATATAAAGTAGTTTATGACACCTATATCCGCAGTAGTTGTAGTTTTCATTATTATGATATAAAATAAATTAATTTATAGTTGTTCAGGCAAAATTTCATGTTCGAGATTCATATTCAGATACCAGTATCATAAAAACTTCTACCCCTAAATATAGTGTAATAACCTACTTTATAGAAAGTTAAATTACCTTTATTTTCAGTTATGGCAGACATCTGTACGTCCTATAATTACAGAGATTTTTTTATTAATCCAAAAAGCCTGTCCGAACAACTAGTAATCAACATTTAGACAATTTATTTTTGTCAATCCTACTACTGCTACGAAGATATATGACATAAACTACGTTATAGTACATTAAACTAGCTTTAATTTAAATGCTAATACATATTTGTTCGTCAAATGGTATTTGAGAAAAAGATTTCTCAAATTAAATTCAATAACTACTGAATTTTCAGTGCATTATGAGATGTTGTCTTTTAAAAATCTATAACTCAGAAACTATTGAACTTAAATAGCTCTTTTAGAGCACATACTTTAGCAAATTTAATCTACTTTAAATGATTTTTTTTTTTGGTTTTATAGCGTTGTTTTTAGTTTTAAAGATACAGAGCTCCGAATGAAAAATTATTTTGTTAACGTTTTCTAATAGCCGTTATATTTTTAATCCTCCTACCTATACTTGGCAGTTTCATCAATTCTGACTAGTAATTATACACAGTAATAAATTAAAGTAATAAAAAATTGGGGTGGGAGCATATTAGTTGAGTGAAATAACTGCCTTGTTTTCACTACGGCTCTTGTACTATCAAGTTTTAACTTTTAATTAATTACATCTATACCATATTGTGTTATCGATATTCCTATGAAATTGAACTTAATGTAATAATAGATAATGTTTGATTGGTAATACAGTCTATAGTGTTTGTACATCAATTAGTTAATTAGTAAATGGTACATGTCTTCAGGAATATTCCTGGAACACGTTTTACTCTGCTTCTCCGAATTAATGATATGGCCCTTATTCCTGAGAGCAATTTTGATAATGAATTTTCGTGATTAATGTTTAAATAATTGCGTTGGTATTTTCATAAATTGAAAAGGAATATCTGCTTTATAATTGGAATGAGAGGGTAACGAAATTTATATCGTAATATTGATTATTAATTACTTTGTTGCCATTTTTTACAATTTCGATCCTACAAAGTTCGAACTAGTAGAACATTCATTTTTTATAGCGCTTTAGAGTAAGGTTAGAAATTAATATTTGTACTACTCCAAATTCTTTAAGAATCTGGAATTTTGAATTTATAATAACTTTTTTTTTCGAATACTTTCTTCAAACATTTTGAACCTTGAACTATGAGTAAATATGATATTTTCTAATATATTGAATTAGGTTTAGAATTTAAAAACTAACCTAGTATCATTCGATTTATTATATTATATAATTAACAATTTTGGTACTAGATTAATAATTCTTTCAGTTTAGAGACGTAATAGAAATAAATAAACAGTCACTTTTTTTATATTGGGTGTTACCTTCAGTACATTACGGATGCTTAAGTTTCACGAGTTTATACATGTTTTATTAGTTTTTTACTAATACCACGAAAACTATTTGATAATACAATACATGTAGCTGGTAGTGAACTTACTGTCACGTTGAAACTAGTTTACACGATCATCCTTTATAGCCATAAAGCAATTGTCGCAGCCGTGAATGAAGAAATAGAAATGGTAGGGTCAGGAAAAAGCATTAGGTCAGGTTATAAAATCTATCTTTTATAAAATATCGTAAAAGAAGATCATTTAAAAGAAAAAATCTTTTATACAACTTTTCTTTCATCAATTTTATGCTATTGCACCTTTATATTTCTCATCAAACTTCTTTTTTAAAAGAGTGCGATAGTGTAAATCCGGCCTTTTATTAATTCTGTTTTAATGTATATATTTCATCCCTTACCACGTCTTTTGTTTATTGTTTATATTTTTTTAAAATTTTCATTGTACAATATTAACAATCTCTGCATAGTTTTGCCATCTATTTTAGGTTTTCGTTTTTTAGGTTAACTATACTTAGTAAATCTCTCTTTATATCACTCTATTAAGTTTTATTCTGTATCAGGATGAATGAATATTTAATTTTTATCATATAGTAATAAGTACATTTGATTTTAGTCCCAATTCAACTTTACCAGTTAATTTCGTAAAGTTATTAATCATTTCGATCATGTTAAATTTTCATTGCTGTTTAAAAGGTTTTTTTTCTACAGATAATGTTTGAAAAGTTTTAGTTTAAAAAAAAAAGTGATTTTGAGTCTAGATAAATATCTGTTAAATTTTTTTTTTCAGATTTATCTCAAATAGTTATATTAAATGTATGTTTTTTTTTTTTACTTTTAATTTCACATGTGCCTATAAGATAATTATACCAGAATTTTAACGTATACTACACATAATATCACTATCGATGGTTTCATCATAAGAAAAAGTAATATTATTGTGAAATGTTTCTTTCCAACTGCGTTCTCCAGTATATACCATTTTCTGCTATAATAACAAATATGAATTGAGACGCTGTAGGGATTTCTCTCGCTCGAGTTGCTTTAACGGAATAGTCCAACTTACCAATCTCTATCAAAAGCCGCACAATATCGGTCATGTATACCTCATATTAGATCCTAACTTTAGCCGATCATATATTATAGATGTATTTCGGAAACAGTTGCTTTATTGTCAATAAACCCCTTACCCGCTATAGTGTATCCTTTATTAAACTGCATACATTGTATTTCAGACTATTACTAGTAGGAAATTCCTCTCCCATCATATACTATATCTTGGTCAGAAGACTTTATAACTTTGAAATGTATTACAATTGTTTCATATTCGAAATAGTTCAATGTTTAATGGACATTTTAATATATATCTAATAAATAAATTTGAAAAACACATAATTTATAAATAATTATGAAATTTAAATCTGAAGCCATAATTATCCAGCATTCCTTAAAAAAGTAATTACCTGAATGTACTAGGATTCAAATAAATTAATTTAATATGTAATAGAAAATTTGTTTTAGAGGACCTTATAACTAATCGTCCTGGGGCAAAGGCTCAAGACCATTAGGTTCAGGAAGTTGTGGATTCGATTCACATCTAGGTCATACAAAATTTATTTTGTGAAGACTTGAGACAAAAAAAGTTTTATTTTGCATTTTTTGGCGAAAGAGCTGTACTAACTAAAAATACATTTTAACTCACCAATGAAAATGATATTAAAATTTAAAATAAAATAACTGAAGCATTAGAAAATCTGTTGCTTCATAATGTACACCTGCCCTGTTATGTGAAATATTGTTGCCTTGTTTGCACAATAGTGTTGCTATTGTTATAAATTATATATATAATTTTACATTTTATACGTGAAATAACGTTGGGGAACTAGTCCAGCAATCATACCTTTTGCCAGTAAGTTCCTTGTGAATGAGCAGTGGGAGGGCACATGAGTATGTATAGTTTTCATTATAGTAATTAAAATTGGGATAAAATAACTTTCTCTTTTATTCTCTCGGGCTCTTGGACTATAGACGTTGCCTTCCCGTACTAATCAATGTGGAACTGTCATTATCAAGAATCATTTTTCTGAACCGCTGTGAAACAAATATTAAGCTACCCACTAAGGAATCAAACCCACAGTTTTCCGAATCAAGCATTTCGGAATCCCGTATGTACATGTATCACCTCTTAATTGCTAGTCATTGCTCCAAAAACTCTTTCTAAAAATTATTTCTCTTTGCCAACAACTTAATGAAAACAGATTTTAATTAGAATTTTCCAATCAAATTCTTTAAATTTTAATGGACATAATGGTCGGCACCCTCTTTTACAAATCCTTTGTAAAACTACAAAGCATGAAATCCCAATTCCTATATATTTTTTTTCTGCTTACGGAAAATATCAAGAGGATTGGAATGGGGACTGGGATTCGTCGAACCCTTTGGGGTTGATAACCTAAGGGTTTAACACCTTTGAATCAAAACAAACAATCAACGAAGCGTTAACTAATTTCTTACAGACGGTCAATCTGCAGTCCCCGTTGAAAATTCAAAAACATCACCTCCTAGCCCTTACCAATGCTTGCTTCCTCGTCCAGGAGTCTCTGAATCGCAACTTAACCATTCTAGTCATATTTCATTTGTCAGAAATTATTAATGTTTTATAAGTATATATATACTGTTTTAATTAGTTTATTACACGGATTAGAGAAGTGATTAATAGAATCACACAGGCCAAATTACCGACCTATTTAAAGTAGTATGTCGTATGTGACATTTGATAAAAAATAATGATTTTTGCTTGGAAGAATATTTTGAACACTCCTTTTTATATAACTCTGTTAATTCTTTCCAGTACTGTGGTAATTTTTAGGAGTTAAAATATGGATATTCAAGTTTTAAATAAGAATAAAAATTGTTAGAGTAATTTCTTCCTGATTCAAATTTTGGTGACATAATATTTTCCACTTTTATGTTTAATTACTATGGAGTTGAGCTTTGGGGCTCCACTAAGCTTTCGAATTCCTCTCGTATTCAATCCTTACAATCCAAAATCCTTGGTAAAATCCTCAATGCTCCTTACTTTGTCACAAATAAAATCATACATAAAGACCTTAATATTCCCTAGCCCGAACCAGATATCACTTCTTCCATTATAAACTCTCTAAACACTCAAACCCTCTAGTTTCTAATCCTGCATCCTCTTCCATTCCCGACAATCCTCCGAGGCGCCTAAAAAGAAGATGGCCACGAGACCAGGTAATGTAAAATGTCATTAGAGTGCTACCAATGGGTAGTTTCTCTACACGCCTGTAACACTCCAATTTAACTTGGATCAGATTTACTAAATGTATTATAATGTACAGTTGTAAATAGGAATAAATAAATATTTAAAAAAAATGTTTCATTACGGTTATAAAACTTTTTAAAAACTGTTTAAATTTGTGATATTGGGTGTTTGTGATAAGTATATCTCTTTTTTATAGACTAGCAAAAATGGTAAAACACATTAATAATGAAAAATGACGGAGACGAGCCTATCTTCGTCATAGACTTAAAATATGAGTACATTCCATCATGGAAGCATTAAAGTCTTAAAGAGATTGGTTGATGAGACATGATAATGGTGCATTATGATAATGCAAGAAGCTTTAAATTATACCGCACACACCTTATTTCCTAAACATTACTCTTTTGGTTTATGTTGTGCCCAGTTTAGTCATTTATTTTTTAACAGTATCATTTATAACTATAACTTAAATGTTTATGGTGATATGAATGAAAAATATACGAAATGCGTAGTACGAAGGAATCTGATAGACCATACATTTACTGAATAAACAGTCCCTTTGGAATCATATGAGAATAACTCCTCTTGTTCTTTTTTATAAATCATGAATCAATAGAAAAAATTACCTCTTTAAAAAGAAAACAAATGGTAGCGGGAGAAGAGGGTTAGATACATATTACAGTAAATGGATTGTTATGTGAGCGTCATGACAACCTCTTGTCTATTTCTTCGGTTCCTCGAATCAGAGAATTTAAGTAAACGAAAAAAAAAATCCAATAACTTAATGAACCATGAGATGTTTAAAAGTTTTGAACTTCTATTTCCTAGTGAATAATTTAGCCAAGTTTCTGTTATTTTAGCAGTAACAGTTAAGTTCTATGAACAACTCAAATATTTATTATAAAATGAATACAATTTAAAATATTATACGAGTAATATAAGACTAGATTTTTGTAAAAAATGTTGTAATTTATTTTATTTCATTAGTAAATAATATTAAAAAATAAGGTTATTGAGTTAGGTAATTGCATTTATGCGTCTTGTACAATTATTTTTAAAAAAATAAATAAAGAGTAACTTTTATAAGGTTTGCGTAAAATTTAGCATTTTAATGCATAAGCTCGTTCTAGATTCAATTTTATTAGTATTTTTCCTAAATTTGGTACTATTGTAATTTATGAGTTTTCTGTTGTGTGAAGCATTTAGTAAACTTTGCAACAGTATAAATTCATTTAAGTTCCAAAAAGGAAAACGATAGAGAAATATCAATAGCAGAGTGGAAAGAACGAAAAGAAGAAGTAAGAATCTGGGTTTTTCGTGTTTTAGTGGCTAATTAGAATATAAATACTATGTTCTTAACTCATTTAATTATTTTCTTCTGGAACGTTTTGGGAATACTGTATTTATTAATTTTTTTTTACAGTACACATTACATAATTATCTGCATAAGTTATAAATTTTTAAACGATCTGCCAGACATTCACATTCCCTGGCCGAAGCACCGCCGTTTTCACTACATGAGAACTCAGTATACCTCTTAAAATAAAAATATCTGAAAGATGGCAGGCCATTTGGAATGAAGGTTCCTCGAGTAAATTAAAAATGATTAGTAAAAGCATAGCCGACATCCTACCGCAGCTGTCATAGAGAGGAAGTTGCTCTTACACGCTTGAGAATAGGAATACTCTCCTCACGCACGCCCACCTGGTCAGAAAACTGCTACCACCAACATGCCAATATTTCCAGTCCATTCACTCGATTAAATTTTGAAATATGCCCTAACTATTTACTAACAATAAACAGAATAGGACTGACCCCAAATTTATTTGAAGTTCTCATAGAAGAGGATGGTCAAGTTTCATTGATGTTTAAATTTTTAAAAGCACATCACCTCCTTTCTAAATAATAGCTCTTCTCCAATTTTTTTTGTATTTATTTTTTTACCTTTGAATCATGAATTAGTGCTTTAGTCTGTGTATGTAACGTAATTATAACATTCCATAGGCGTTGATCACCAAACGTTTTTACGCCTTCAAACAAAATCAAAGAAACAAACCTCCATGAAGAGAATAATTTTATGGATTAAGAGCATTGTATTTTTACTCTTAATTTTTTGAACTTAAGTAAATTGTAATTTTTCTTAAACATAACAAAATTAGTTGATAAACTTACCTATGTTCAAACTAATGTATTCTAATTGACCCTTTCTGTCTATAAGTAATTGAATTGATTAATATTTTATGAAATATTTTTTTTAATTATTCTTTCTAGTCCAATCTAGTACATATCAAGGTTAAAATATTGTTTTATTAATAAAATGTCTTGAGAAAAATAAACATATTTATAATTCATGAATAAAAAGTGATAGTTTTATAGTCACTAATGATAGTTTTTAACTAATAACATTCATCTCATGCTGTGAATCGCTTCATAATTTTACAAATATATTTCTAGAATAATTCCCAAAAGAGCTGTCTAAAATCATTTACATTCCTTAAAAATAAACGTTGGCTTTTTTATTTAATGGAAAAAAATATTATTAAAAGGGAAGTTTTAATATCCCTTAGAAGCCCACATATATCAAAGTTTGCTTTCAAAATTAATTGGCCATGCTCCATCGAATCAGTGATTAATTGTCTTTCCTTCCAAAAGTCGTATGCTTCACTTCGATTTTATTAGTTTATCAACTTACTTTTGCTTCGGAATATTTATTTGATAGATTCAACAAAAAACATGTTAAAACTTAAATAACATTAAATAAAAAAGTAAAATATATATAAATTAATTTTCATTTAATTTGTATTAATTTCCTCAATCAAATCCCTGGATTACTTTTTAGAAATTATCAATTATCCTCCATTGGTATTTACCGCAGTGCATTAGAGACCGAAAATATTCTCAGGAACGCCGACTAAACCTTTAACCCTAGAAGTGGCAGGGGATTTATCAAGATTAGTGGTTTACGGTCCAGCGAGCGATTGTTCGCACCGACTAAATAAGTTAAGAGGGGCTTAAGATGTGCATTAGAATGGGAAATATTTTGTATTTTAATTTATAGATATACATTATTGCATTTAAAGAGCTATAATAACATAATTTTATAGAACTGTATATTTAGCGATTCAATCAACATAAAAAGTAAAAATTAAATAAAAAAAAAAAATAAGCAGTAATACATTCCTGAATAGGATATCTCATATTTTAAAGATAATTATAATAATTAAAAAGTCTAACATTTATAATTTATAATATAATCTTTTATATGACTTTAGAGCGTTTTCACTTGAATTGATACTCAAAGTAAAACCATGAATTTTCAAACCGTTTTTTTTATTTGTGCATTTAAAGAAATTAAAATCACAGATTTTTTTTCTTATTATTATTTTAGATGTAAATCTGTAATGAGATTAAGTCTAATAAGATAGTTTTATAGCATTATTGGAGTGTTTAACTTACATGGTTCAAAAATCGATATTAAAAATATTTGAAAAAATTAATAACAATAATAGCAATAATAAAATGTTACGGACTATATTTTTTGTTTTAAGTCGTTTCGCGTTAGATGAAGGAAAACATTTTTAGTATTTTAGTGACATTTTAATTATAAGTGTGGAACTGCCTCTCATTTGAAAATAACCCATACCTGTTAATTATTGGCGCTAAATATTCCAGCAAAAATAAATGTTGAGGATTGTATAGTAATTGGGTTGTAAAGTGGAAGAACCGTCAAATAAATTTTATTAGTAGTCTCATATCGATTTTTTTCATTAGTTTATATTTCTTGGATATTTATCTTATGAAGGAGAGCTTTTAGATGAAATAATCTTCTGGTGAATTTCATGTTTTATTTTTTTTTTTGTCATTCTAGTGAAAATATACAATATTCAAAATATTTGATCTAATAATATACTTTTTATAAAAAATAAATAAAATAATAATAATGAAACGAATTTAAATTTTTTCTAAGGAAAAAAAACTCCTCTTTTTTTAATGTAATAACAGTTCCTATTTACCTGCACTTCATAATATTCAAATTAAATATTTACTTTTTTTAACCTATTTATTAATTTTTTAACTTTTTTTAATTTTTACTTTTCATTAATTTTTACTACAATTAATTCTTTATTTATATTTGTTTCTATACTTTCATTTCGTCATAATATCGTTTTTAAAATTTTTCATTTTATGTGTGATCGTGAAAATCGTATGAGTCTTAAAGTTTAAATGAAACTTATATTATAAATTGAACATTAGTAACAAATCAATGGAAAAGAGAAATTTGAAATATATAAAAGTACCGTAACTATTTTATCATCTCTCTTCCAAAGAAAAAGAAAAATTGATACAGGAACAAAAAATGTAATGTAACTTAGTAATAAAAAAGAACATCAGAAACCATATATATCTTTCATAATTAATTTATGCTATTATTTATATTATAACTAATAAAACTGATTAATTTCAGTGAAATGCTGCAACCTAATTAATATATTTGGGTAGATTGTTAAGTCAAATATTTCTCTAATAGAGACTGACAAATATATCATACGAATGATTCGATTGGGCTGACAATTAATCTAATTATTTTTTTTATTAAATGATGACGCACATGTTTTACTGATAAATAAATTTAAAAAATGAGAATAAATATTAAGATCTTGTTTAATACTGATTTGGATTCCTTGATATTTTTAGAGGTTCAAGAGTAAATTTTTCGAAAAATGTATTGACAAGTTTTTTTTTTTGTTTTTTTTTTTAAATTTATTATAAGTCATTTTTGATCTCCTTATGAAGTATGTCTTCATATTAAAAAATTGAGCTCCATCTTGTAATCGAATACAACTATTGTATTTATTACTTTCTGCGTAAATTCAATTGTTTTATTGAGTTTATGTTTGAGGGCTTAACTTCAATAATTACGCTTTTGGCCACATTTAATACTTGTCATTGACACTTACCTTTGTGACAGCTATCACCTATTAATGTCATATTTTTAATGTCATGATCAGGTGCTTACCACTTACAAGAACTTAGTTTCAACTGATCGGAACGTTTCTAGGGAGAACTACCAATAATAAATAATTCGTAAAACCAGTGAATAGAATAATTTCTTGGATACTACCTCAAGTAATTTATGTTATAAATTATTTTAATAAATTGTACGTAAAGGCAAAAAGTAATGTAGCAGTTATTAAGCAAGTTTAAAAACATCTTTATTTTCTCCCATATTAAAATCTTGATCTAATAATAAATAAAAAATATTATAACTTATTCATTTTGGAGGAAAAGCTATATATTCTTAAATATTTACTAAAGTGAGTTATTAAATAATATTTTTTTCTGCTATATTTCCATCTTTTCTGACTGCTACCCAACCATCTTCTTACAATTAATTACATAGGATTAACTAATGATCTTCTAGAATGAAAAAAACAATATATTGAAGAAATATTTAAATTTGTTTCTAATTATGGTATAATTATATTACACCATTACCATTATGTTTAGTATATTTACTCATTTTTATCATATAACATGTTAAACTATCATTATATCAAATCACATCATATTATAATATGGTAAATATTTAACCAAAAATTACTTATGGATTATAGGAATGTGCCATCAGGAATAGTAAACATCATAATTTTTTTTAATAATAACACCAACTACAAATTATCCAATTCACTCTCAACAATTTATTTAAATTCTCCAATGTTTTAGCCCTTAGGCCATTGTCAAGAAGATAACCTAAAAAGTGTTTTCACAATATTACTTTATTACTTCCTCATACGTAATACTATTTTTATAATACAGTTTTATTTACATATAACATACCTCAATTATTGACTGTCACAATTCATTTTGAAAAATATCTTTCATTCGTAGGCTTATTCACCATGTCATACAATCTTAAAAACAAAAAAATATATATCAAATTAATATCATAACAGTTTCATTCAAATTTAAATGAAGACTCTTTAT
>NW_027114913.1:73491-93532 GCF_000696795.3 Halyomorpha halys
TATAAAAATTGTATTATGTGTCAGGAAGTAATATAGTAATAATGTGAAAACAATTTATATGTTATCTTCATGATTATGACCTATGGCCTGAAGCGTTGGAAATTTTAATTATATTATTGAGAGTAACGTGGATCATTTTTGTTTGATGTTATTATTGATATAAACCAGTCACAAAAAATTAATTAATAAATATATTAAATTAGAATGCTAATAATTTTGTTTATTTAATTGGAATTATTGGCCCCTTAATTACAAAAACTATTTAATATTCAATATTATAGCAATCATAGATACATGTATTAAGGGAGATATTAATTATATTAACTGAATGGAATAATTTATAATATTAAATTAAAATTCATAACAGAGGGAATATTCTGATAAATCCATCCACGTTGATATATTTCTCATTGTCATTGAAGGCCGTATGGTGCAACCGAAGCATACAAGTAGGCAAAAATAAATTAATGAATTCAATTTATTTATCAACTTATACCTCTGTAACTATGGGTTTGCAATATACATTTTGGAACTGAAACTAGAACAAATATAAAACAAGACAATCTTATTCTTGTAGGTGTATAATTTTTTTTATTTTATTTTTAATTATTTTTTTTTGGCCTCTTAACCTCAAAACTTCCTCGAAATTAAACGAACTTCACAAAGTTGAGTAATCCAATAAAACGTCAATGAAGTGAAGAAACCTTTATGCAGTCCTCAAAAATTTAATTCTAAGAGATTCTCCCGTTTTTTTCCCGAAATTAATCATTTTTAATTGTCTACTTGGCCATTAAGAAATATTGAGTTACCGTAGAGTAATTTCGATTTTTATGAGCAAAAACGTAATTTTCTTGGAAAACCTTGTTTAAAAATCATACATTGATACCCGTTTAATCTCAATCCTATCTAGAAAGGCTAGATTTGTTGCACTAAACTAAATTTAGTATTTAGTATTATATTGGTAATATATTACTGCATCGGTAATCTACAGCTTTCATAATCACTGACATTTCTTTCTGAACCACCTTGTGTAATGCGGAAAATGTTTATCATGGACTAAAAAAATCTTATTAAGGCACTAGTGGTTTTATGCGAAAATAATTAAAGCAATCATTATAAAAATATAATTTCCAATGTTTGAAAGACATATGTGCACAAGTTATTGATCCCAGGGGAGTCCAGATTTTAAATCAGATCCTACCTTTTCATCGTTTCAAGTTTATTAATATCCTATGCAGTCCAGGTCCGGTGCAAGACACGCAACATCCATTTTGGAACAGAGCTTGATGGTACTCAAAGGGCCACCGTAATTTTATTGATTACTAATATGAGTTCAGCCAATAATTTTTTCAAGGAAAATTAGTCAATGAGTTATTTGTTATTGTTATAATAATATTCATATTAGTGGTTTTTTCATTACTTTTATAGTGGTTAATATTATCTTTGTTTTATGTCTTTGTACTATCGGTTATGAATCTCCAACTTAAACTGTTGTATGAATAGTTAATACAGTAGTTAGCAAATTGTAGTTTGTTGGAACGGACACCCTAAGTGCTAAGTAGTTGCTGTTTGTAACCGAGACCGCAGACTTTACTCAACTTGCATACAATTCAGACTTAAGAGGTATGTATCCTTCTGGTATTAATTTTTAGCTTGATAATATCGCGCAATAAATTTCGTTACTAATATATGAATTAATGAAAGGAATATGGTCCGGGTGCGGTAAAAAAAAAACTCAAATAGTAGAAATATACTATTTTAATGAGCCAACGTTTCGCCCCACGTTGCAGGGCTTCTTCAGGGCTATTTTGACGGCAGTCAAAACAAAAATGGAATTATGAATTGGATAATATACCCTGTTGTGGAATATTTACAAGTCTTTTTATTTTTATTTATTGAAGAGTAATAATGAAATCAATTATTTTGATATGAATTAATATTTGATTTAAATGGGAAATTTAGTTTGAATCTAAGTGTCACCCATAAATCTTCTAAATGCATTAGGGCTGACTGATGGCATAGAAGAGGTGGACTGTATAGTGTGGATCTTAAATAATTGAATAAATCACATAATTGTGAATTTATAAAATAAAATTAACATAATGGAATGTATCTGATGTATTTATTTTATATTTACTTGAACTTGATCTTCTGTATCTTGTATGTAAAATATTTTGTTCTTTTTTTAATATATATTTATCTGAAAATATGGTGTGAATGAATACTTATTTCCCTTAATTGTGGCAGATTTCATTATTACTCTTCAATAAAAAAAAAAAAATAATAAGACTTGTAAATATTCCACAACAGGGTATATTATCCAGCATTTAAAATTAATAATATTAATGAGGTATTAATAATTGATCGTACATGAAGAGACGATAATCGAGATGTTGTCAGTGAAGGTACTCAAATAATTTTCTTTCACACATTTCATAATGTTCATTTAAATTTTTATTCATTATTTTTAAACATACTTACTTATTATGTTAAATCAATTATTCATGATTTACATTTTTTTCTATACGTTTTATTATGTTTATTTCTTTATTTACTTGAATACTGTCTATTTTATTAATTTTTTGATCATTTATTTTGTATAATTATTAACTCTACAATATTAAGTTTTATCTTTTATTATTATCAAACAACTATTTTCTTAAATTATTGTTATTATTTTTTCTTTTTATGTTTGTGTTTCTCTGAGTTAAGGTTGTTAGCTCGTTTTATTTTCCAGCACTGATGAAGGTCTAGAATGCAGGTCGAAACGTTGGCACAAATAAATAGGTTCTATTTATAGTTATGTACCTTTGTTGAACGCATTCTACGACCATCTCCTCTAAAACTATAATTCGATCCGAATTCATTGCTCAGTATTATTAACTATTGGACTATTTATTAGCTTTAGATTACTCAATTATTGTTAATATTTTTTTATTTTATTTATCCATTCATTTCGAGCAATTATTTTGTTTTATATGATTACAATAATATAAAACAAAATAATTTAAAAAATAATACATTTTAACGAATAACAAAAAAAAAGTTAGTTTTTTATGACATTACAATTTTAATGCAACTATATAAATGATATGCATAATTTATATAAATAATGTAAACATTTGTTGTATCTATAGTTTCTAATAGAAAACATTTGGTCATTTTAATGAACACCATAGGGATATAATTTCTAGGGTAATTATTTCAGCAAACAATTTAAACTTAATAGGTTATATAATATACTGCATTATTAATTCTCCCTCATTTGATGATATCGGTACATATGCACTAGCGTATAGCCCATAATACGATTATCTTGTATGTATTTCAAGCTTATTGATGTGAACAGAACATATTTATTATTGATAGGGGCTGGAATCAATGATTCATTTTTTTTAAATTGATCTTAGATTATTCTTGGAGACACCTCGTTAATTATTTTCATTTATTAATTTTTATTAACTTTTATTTTTGAAGAAATTTATATATTACACATTTGATATAGTATGTTTCATCAACTTTATTACATGACACCTTATTCACAAATCCTTAGAAATTTCCAGCGTTTAATAATCCGCTGAATTTTTTTTTTTAAATTATTTACTTAATGTAATTTACAACTGTACAAAATAATACAATAGGTAAATATGTAGTATGTTTCATATACACTTGAAAATCTTGGGAAGGAACCACCCATTGGTGGTACAAACATTAATTTAAATTAGTAGGTCCCGTGGCCATCTTCATTTCAGACGCCTCGGAGGATTATCAGGGATTGTTAAGGATGAAAGATTAAGAATTAATGGGTTAGGATGGTTAAGGATTTTGGAATGAAAAGACGCATATCTGTTTTGGGTCAAATCTGCTACGAATGGGATGTTAAGGTCTTTGAATGAGTTTATTTGTGACGTAATAAGGAGCATCAAGGATTTTACGTAGGATTTTGGATTGTAACGATTGGATGCGGGAAGAATTTGATGGTTTGGTGGAGCCCCAGAGCTCAATTCCATATGTCCAAATTTGTCTGATTATTGTAGTGTATACTAATTTTTTGTAGTGAATGGGAAGTTTAGAGCGTTTGTCAAGTAAGTGTTGTAGCAATCGGAATCTACGAGCAGTTTCTTGTCGTTTCAGTCTTGTATTTGGATTCCAAGTAAGTCTCTTGTCAAGATGGAGTCCTAAGTATTTAATCTGTTCAACAGGCATTAGTGGTGTATTTAGAAAGGATACTGTAGGACAGGAGGGCAGAGGTTTACGACGGAGAGTAAAGGTGATCTGGTGGGATTTGTCAGGATTTATTTTGATTCTCCAGTTTTTACACCATTCTTCAATAGATGTTATGTGTGCCTGTACTGTTCGTGATGCATTAGTTGGGTCGTTGTTTACAGAAAGTATACATGTGTCATCAGCGTATGTTGTTAGGACTGTGTCAGGGTGGGTTGGGATGTCAGCTGTATAAACCGTATAAAGAATGGGACCTAAGATACTACCTTGAGGAACACCGACGGACTGAGAAAAAAGAGATGAGTAGGCTAGGTTATGATTTACTTTAAAGGTTCTATCTATCCGCTGAAATAACAGTAAAATTAATTATTGAAATTTTTAATGAGTTTCATCTTGTAGTTTTTAATTACTTTGAACTTCGTTCCATGGTAACTATCGTTAAATAAAACGTTATGAATTAAATGAAGCATTTTTTATTCATTCTATTAAAACTAACATAACTTCACATGAGTTATTTCCAAATCTGTTATATTGACAACAGGCTTGAAAATGTATTCCAAAATAGGATAGTGAAGAAAGAAAAGGAAATTTGGCTTAAATTGTAAGGAAATAATGTTATATTTTACAGAAATTGTCCTGGTAAACAATCTCCTCTAACAATACGGTTCCAAGAAGAGGGATTTGAGGAGAATAATTTAGGCAGCCCACAATATCCTCTTCACATGTCCTATTGTGCTACATTTTTGAAACATCCCTCATATTGTAACTTTCTTAAGAATACATTCGATTCAGTTGAGGTGTCCATTTGCACTAACAAATGAGGCGATAACAAAGTTTATAACGTAAAATATAGTAATATAGTAAATTCATTATTATGGTACATCTATAGTGTGATATGTATCCGTCGTCGGGATGCCTGGATAATTGCTGAAGGCGATCCAAAAATAAGTCAATTAATTAATTTATATTGAGTCCTGCAAGCCTATAATTATAATTGAATTCTTTTCCAAAGGCTTTTTGTGTGTTTACCAGTTACCAATAAAATACCTTTATATTTATAACGCATTGTTACCAAGAATTATATTATATGTTAAGCGGTGGTATTGGGTAATACAGTGTGGGAACAAAACATTTATCATATGATTGCCATAAAATAAATTTACAAAATGATTGAATGATTGAAACGATCAAGATAATTAATTGGTTTCCCATCAAATGTTGTTTAAATTATGAATTATTACCTAATGTATCTAAATAGCTTCTGATTTGGACGATTCATGTCGTAGGGTGTAGTAACGTGGGTGTTGTAGCTGTGAGTGTCGTCTCAGCCATGGAGTTCCATTCCATCCTTCTCAGGACCTCTTTTCTAGCCCGTCTTCTTACTTCTGTACTTCTTGTTCTTCTTTACTTCTCTGACCAAATCCCCTTCTCGTTCGTAGAGGTCTTACCTTTTTGGAATCTTATTTCCCATTGGCTATCATCAGCCACGCCCAAGAATAATTCTTTATAGGGGTTCATAAGTGTTGGGAGCAGGTGTTGTTAACAAACTATTATTTATTTGCCTACCGACAAATCCAGCACGCAATACCTGTTTTTTAAAGATTTGCTTAGCTAGGTCCTTTCCATCTGTACCCATTAACCACCTGCGAAGTGGCCTTTGTTGACAGGTATTATACCCGGCACAGGCATGTAAAATGGCAAAGACTTTTGTAATATTAGTAATTGTTAATACCTTAATACATATGAAGTGAAATGAAGGTAAAAGGTGTTTTATCGAGTATTGCATTGCACCTGTGTACATTCAAGGTGAATAAGCATCGTATTCTCTATTCGGAGTGGGGTGAGAATTGGCCATCACAAAATTCACCTTGTTATTAAAAGTAATTGGTTTCAGATTTTTTATGGTGCAATGGTACTTTGTTACAATTTACCTTGAATTATCACGATCCTGTAATACAATTTTTTTGACTCTCACAATTACTTTTTAGACTTCACTTTCTTACCAATATATTATAAAACTGAATAGTTTCGGTTCTCGTAGTATGAAGAATTCATAATATAAACTGATCAGGATATATTTTCGTTCACTTACTACACAAAAAATTATCTGTATATTTTCTATATGCACGTATTCCTCTTTGTCACGTTACCAATCAAAATAAATTTACTTTATGTGGTCATAAGGTGCTACAAGTGTTTTTTTTTGTTTTTTTTTTACAACTCTGCAAAAATCGATTAAAAGGTCTGTGGGACACATTAAACCACTTTTTTCAGATAAATGAAATATGGTCAAAAAAACTCAAATAGTAAATAATTATACTATTTTTATTGAGCCAACTTTTTTCAGTATGTTTAATATACAATATGTTTAATATACAGTATGTTTAATATACAGTATGCTATATTATAACATAATCTTATTGCAGCTTTTTTCTTATGATTAGAACAGAAACTACATCGAACCTCTGGATTTCCCTATCCATATAATTATTTTTTTTTTATGTTTGGGGAAATAGCTGATTATTAGTTTTACTTACGCATCATTAATTATTTATAGTTGCATTTTAAATTAGAGTATTTACCTAAACATAATAATTTTATATAATCACTAAAATGATATTTTGCCAAAGTTAGTTTTGATGGTGTTTCTGTGCTTAAAGAGGGCATAATTCGATAAGACTTAGTTGTCCAAAATAATTACTGACTATACCAGAGTTTTAAGGATTGCTATTACAGAAGACAGATAGGTTGCCTTCAATCCTGGTATTTAATTACTATCTTGTTAGTTTCATGTCTAATTCTTCCTTTAACATTAAATTACTTTATTTAGAATAATTGTTTACACATTATTCTTATAATTTTTGTTAATTCGTGAATGACAGAAATAAAAAAACAAAAAACAATTACAATAGCTTTGACGATTAAATAATCCTTTACCTGAACAAACTGTTATGAATGAGGACCTGAAATAAATATTTGATTAATTTTTAATAAATGTATTCCTATCAGAAATTGAAAATTCATCCTACGTATAACTTCTACACCCTGTTTTAATTTAGATAAAATACATGAGCTGGCTTTAACAGAGAAAAAAAAAAGCGAGGCTGGTTTTTCTGGTGAATTTTGATGAGGAGCTCTTCCAGAAAATAAAACTTCATTTATGAAAGGACTTCATACATATTTCATGTAAATATATGTCGGCCCCCATTTTATGTATTGTATATTCATTGCTGAATTAGAAGGAAAATGTGGTATTCAAGTTATCTTCTCCAATATATTTGAAAATTTTATGTTTCCATACCCCTGTATTTTCCTCAAGAGCAAGCCCAGTATTATGAAAATTTAAATTTTTTAAGAGACTCCTAATAGCGAATTTTGTTAAAACGGATAATAAATGAAATATTTATCTAGCAACATACGTTTGAAAAAAAAATTATTTTTTTTTTTCAGCTGCATGAAATATTTTTGATTCCAAAAATGAAATCCATTTTTCAGCATCACGTATTGTCCGTTCTCTAATTGTATATTTGTCTAGTTACTCCTAACTTTAAACGGAACAACTGTGTAAGACTTACATTTTGCTCCACTTGGTAGTAATGTCTAATTGTTTAAATAAAATAAATTTTATCCAAATTAACCCTCAAAATAATCTATATTTGTTTATATGTCCAACGTTTCGACCAATTCGGCAATCCTTATGGACAATTTTAAATACAAATTTACAACCACATAAATTTTAAAAAACTTGATGCAGGTTATTCTGCTCAGGTCAATAATTTTAGTCAAAATTACCCACTTTTGTCAAGTATTCACATTATCATTAAAAATTGTAATCAAAGTCAATATTCACTATTATAATTATAATTATAATATTCTATATTCATTTGTGATTTATATCGATCTTGTACCCACTAGTTTCTAACCTTGCTTCCTCTTCCATTCCTGGCAATCCTCCGAGGTGCCTGAAAAGAAGATGGCCTCGTGACCTTATATTGTAAACTGTTTTTAGAGTTCTACTACTGGGTAGTTTCTCTACATCATATCATATCATTATGTCATTATGATCAAATTTACTTGTTGTATTTTTTATACAGTTGTAAATATCGATAATTAAATTTAAAAAAAAAATATCGATCTTGCCATTCTTATATCACTTATTTTTTTTAACTTGATTAGCGGCCTCGTTTCCTGACAGATCTTTGTAGTTTGGTTTCTCTTGAAATTTCTGTCTGTTTCCTAAATTATTATGGATTATTTCTTATATCGTATCTGATGTAGTTTTATATTTATGGTATACTTTAAATAACAGAGTCTGTGAAGTTTGTACATATTGTAAAAAATTTTTATAGTTAATATTTTATCTCTTCGGTGTTACGTAAAAAGAGCGAATCCAACAATGTTTCAAAGAGTATATCTCACAATGTCTAAAAAAAAAAATTGGTTTTAAAAGTACCATATGTTAATATTTTTGGGAGCCTAAATGGTTTAACTAATTAGTATCAATTACTATCTTAAAAAAACAACAACATAATTTGTTGTATTCATATTTTTTATAGAACATTGACTGTATACCATAAATCTGTAAAGGAAGAATATCAGAGAAATGAACATATAGAAAAATTATAAAATTCGTAGCAAAATTAGGTTAACTTGTGAATTTTATTAACTATATAAGTTATAAAAATAATATAAACTAAAATTTATTTTTTTATTTATAAAAAAAATTAATTTCACTTCTTGGTGTGTTTCTTTACTGACAGCATTCTCCCCCCATCCCTTCTCCCCACATCTGCTTGTCCTACATTAAATAACTGAGTAAATAGTAATTCGACATCATAAACCCATAATGTGAAATGATTCTGATATAAATTTAGCAATGATTGGTTTATAAATTTAAAGTTTAAAAATAAAATATTTGTATGACAATATAGTGCAAATCTAAAAATTTAGTTTCTATTATTTTTGAGGTTAAAAAACTTCCAAAGATGTTTCAAAATCTATTTTATTGTTTTCTTTATTGTTGTACAACATTTCGGAGCGATTGTACTATTGTACATGCACCTTTGCAATCCTAAAAATAATTTAATTTTATTAAAAATTTTCATCCATGACATATATATATGTATTTGTAGTTCTTGTAATTATATTTATCTCATACCTGTCAGATTTTCAATTTCACTATTGAAATCATGTCATTAATATATCATAGTTGAAAATTGTTTTACACTGTATTGTTTAATTTATTTTCCTTCACTATTGGTGCATTCTTCTCTCTCTGTAGCACTAACTATTGTTCTATATTGGACCATATTAACATGGCCAGTATGCTGTTTTGTTACCTCCCTATTAGTGTGGTTTCTTTACTGAAAGTAGTTTCCTCACATCCTACATCTCCTAGTCCTACTTAAACTTAAATTTGCATTAAATAACTGAATAAATTGCAACTCGGCATTATAACACCATAATGTGAAATAGTTATAAATGTAGCAATGATTGAGCTATGATTGTTAAAGTTTAAAAATAGAATATTTGTATGACAATATAGTGCAAATCTAAGAAGTTAGAATAGAAATAAAAAAGAATTCAATAATTAATAAATGAGAAAAAAAAACAATAAATAAATAACAACTAACCTAATTTTTCGCCTATTTTGTTAAATCAATTTAATTATTATCCATTATGGACCAGAGATGCGCGTGATGTAACCTTAAAACAGCACAGCCCTAACGTGATATAGGTAAACTCAGTGGTCATGATGTTTACCTTTGCGAACGTTTGTAATGAAAACACCACCTAAACACTTTTATTGTATCCAACTGCTGTGGCAGAGGAAAAAAAGAAAAAACGCTCCTGGGAAAACAGGATGGGTTACCCCCCTCAACAGACCGCGTGGCCGGTATAAACGGTACCATGTTTACTTCACACTTTTATGTGCTTCCTCCGAAATTGTTTTTACGTTTTAATTATTTTTTAAATACAAATATTCGGTGGTATCCGTTGAAATGAGTTTTCAATTTGCTGATGTGCAAATTAAATGTTGGAAGTATTATTTTTTAAAAGGTTTTTTTTATTTCTAGAATGCATATCAAATTATTTTTAAATTGATTTCTATAGAAAAGCTACATTGATGACCTGGTTATAAGTTTTCATTTTTTTTTTTTTTTTTTTTTTTAATTTTCGTACTTCGTTACGTCTTATCTATATAACCACGATATATGTTATATTTTATATGATAAATGAATGTTTATTTATTAAAAGTAACTATTCATCAGATTATTTGATCTTATTTTTTTTTTAAATCTAGTTATTATATAATAAATAGGGATAGGATTTTTATGTACTAAAAAATCCAATATATGTACATAAAAATGTGCTAATAAATTGTCAAATATTTTTAAAAAATATGTAAATATGTATTTATAAATTATGTATTATTCAACAATATAAATTACTAATTAATATGAAAAACGTTACATAAATATGTATTTATTATATATTATATGAATAATATTTTAAAGAAATTATGTTGAAATATGTACAAAAAAAATCACTTAGAGAAAACATAGCTGTTCAATAACAAGACATTAATAAGTAATTGTAATTAAACTAGGGGAGTGAAACAAGACTAAGATGAGAATGGACCATGGGAAATGGATTGAGGAGTAAACAAACAAATTTTAGGAAAATGCCACAGGAATAAGACCCTTTCTGAGAAATTCTCGATGTAATTCTGTGTGAAAATTGATTATTGCCACTGCTTTTAATTTGTGTTCAAAGATGAAGATATAGAATTTTTACGCACTATTTATGATAAATTTCACCTTGTTCACTTGAATTTTACGTAGTTGCTGCGAAAAATGTACAATTGAACAAATGATTTAAGAAAATACGTGATGCAGGACAAAATATGTAAAAAATAACAAATATTTCAGAAAATATGTGATTTACAATATAAAATATGTAAAAATGAACAAATATTTAAAAATATGTGAAATAAAAATGGCTTCTTTTGGCCAGAAATGTCTTGAAACATCTTTAGTTAGTAAGGAATCGAAGATATCATGGTCAGGTAAAAATATGTGAAAACATGAAAATCCTATCCCTAATTATAAATAACTTATAGACACTGCCGAACCGTGCTTAATGTTTTAATCATCTTTAGAGGCCTGGGTTGATTCATAATCATAACATTTCCCTAAAGTTGCAAGATGGTTTAGTAATTTAATGTTAATCATATTCTTTATTTCGGTACTGAGTGTCTTCGTTAATTGTTTATTGTTTAGCATCTCTTTTTCTGGAGTGTAATTATTCTCACTTTTTTTCGAAGTATGCGATCTTGGAATCATTTTAAAATTAGAGAATTTTAGAGAAAAAATTCTAAGCAACGGTATAAGAACAAAAACCAAAGTTGACCTGTTATGTCATTTTAAATAATTAGCTTTGCTCATTTTCTAGAGAAAGAATTTTCATATAGATTATTGTATTAATTTACAATTGAATGTTCTGATATCTATTTAATATCAGTTGTGTTATTTCAATCGAAATAGTTTGACAGGTCATAAATACCAAATTTACAAAAAAACTACCACATGAGTACCTTTTATTTTGTTTATTTGTTTATTTGAAATAATTAACAAACTCTAATTACTTAAAAATTTATTAATAATGAGTTTGAAAGAATTTGTTAATTAAACAAAGAAAAAATATTTCCCCAGATTTAAAATTAATAACCGAAAATAAGAGTAGTTATGAATATATATAGTATGCAACTGGAAAGAGAGATATTTTACAGACTCTAATATATAATAAAAATTATTACAAGAAGATTATTGAGAGTAACGAAGAAATCATAAGAAAACTTAATTTACAAACAGCTTGGAAACATATCAGGAAATAAATGGAATTCATTATATTATCCATATTAATAGTATTTTTTCACAGAGATTAAACTTTTTATTTGTCCATACATATTACAATTTGCTGCAGTAGAGGATAATAGGTGATAGTGTTGTTAATGATTAAATTTGTTCATAAAACACTCACGCACACAAACACACCCATACACATACTTTTGGGAAACCAGGCTGTTGCTACGTTACGAGGTTGGCTGTCTTCGGTAGGCCTACAACTTGCAGATCACAAGACCGAGGTTCTCCTAGTAACTAGCAGGAAGACCGAGTCTATCACTGTCACGGTTGGTAGCCTCGAAATTCTATAATAGATGCACATCTCCTCTTTAATCTTCACACGGAGTATATTAGCGCCAAATCGGCTAAAGTAGCATCCTTTTTGTCACGGCTTATGCCAAATGTCGGAGGTCCCAAAGAAAGTAGCCGAAGGCTTCTTGCTACTGTTGTCCCCTCCATTATGTTATATGCAGCCATGGCCAGCGATGGCTACCATATCATACAGGAGACAGATAGTTTCAGTTTACCGCAGGGTTTGTTTAAGGACAGTTAGTGCTTTTCGAATTGTTTCCTACGAAGCAGTGTGTGTGATAGCCCGAATGCCACCTGTAGAACTTCTTGATGAAGAAAGAAGCAGGCACTATGAACGACGCTTGCACTTGTCCAGAAAAGAAGACCGAAAAACAACCATCGACCAGTGGCAGCAGCGTTGGGAGGCTGCAGATCCCGGGAGGTGGACTCACAGGTTAATACCCCATGTGGGCAAGTGGTATGGTCGCCAGTATGGTGAGGTGGATTTTTACATAACCCAATTGTTGACCGGACATGGATGCTTTAGAGCCTACCAGTACCGCTTCAAACTGGACAACACCGCAGAACGCCCTGGATGTCAGAATGTCGAGGAAACCGCGGAGCACGTGTTTTTCACTTGCATTCGCTTTGCAGCAGAAAGAAGTGAATTGGAGAGAGAGTGTGAAGGACGCATCACTCCAGAAAACGTGGTGAGCTATATGCTCCTCTCAGACCAGCATTGGAACGGAGTGAAGAGATTCACCACAGTCGTCCTCAAGAGGTTGAGAGAGAAGGAGAGGGCTGGAAGACGTAACTAGCATGGAAACGTGAAGAAAGCGTGGCGGCACTCAGCCATTTCCCTCCATTAAGTAATACCTAGCGGCGGTCCCGTGGAGAGGAATGAACAGGTGTAGGGCGGTGGTTTTAGTGGGTAAAAATCCCACAAACGGATAGGTACGGGCCTATCCGTGTCTTTTGAAGATATCCACCGACCCTCATATAAAAAAAAACAAAAACAAAAAAAAACATACTTTTGGGAATTGCAAATGGAGTCAAAAATGATTCATGAAGTTCCACTCTCAGTTACTGACAGTTAAAGGAGCAGTGACCAACAGCTTGTGAAACCCAACCTCAACCAGATGACTGGAGCCGAAGCTGCTGTAGGACGTTCTGGTATAAATTCTATATTCATCAATTCTATTATTTACATAACTTCTACTTTATTTATTTTCTCTTTATTCTTTATTCAAATTAACTTGTTTGTTTTGTTAAGTCTAAGAATGTTGTAATAAACTTTACTTTTCTCTCTTATCAAGAATTATTATTTTTATCTATTCATTTTTAAAAAAAAATTAATAACTTGTATATAGTTAGGGGAGTCTTTTGTACGAGACTATCCCCCCCCCCCTCATAATCAACTGTTGAAAATAAATGTAGCTGTTATATCAACCATGTAAGGCCCACCAGGCCGATCTGATATTGTATAAAAAAATGATTTTGGATGTTTACTTTTGGACTGGTTAATAAAATCAATAAACGTTGTTATTATTTTGTTTTCTAACCTCTTAGAAAATGTTTTTTTTAATATTCCTCTTTCCTTTTTTTCAATAGTTAAATTATATAGGAGTTTTATATTCTATTGAACAGCGTTGCCATGAATAAATACAATAAATAAATATATTTCTTTTATAAATCTAACTAGATGAAGAGGGTCCTTCAAAACTGCACAATGTGGTAAAATTGAAATTCTTTTCTTTTTTAATATCACGAAGCTCTACAGTTTAAGATTGTACTGTAAATTTCAGTTGCTGGATCGAACTGTTTGATTAGGGTTGTTGCAGAAGCAATACAGAAACCGGCTACACGGCAAGATGATTGGACCATGTTAACAGAACAGTCGGAAAATATCTGGCGGTTCAGAGGTGCCCTATCAACTAATACTGTACCAGAACCCAATGTTACCTCTCTAGCACTGCCCGTGTCCTCTGCAGCCCTTGTTTAGTCCAGTTTATTGTAACGATCCTTCAATTGTACTCTGCATTAACAATCGCTTTGTGGTACAATGGAATCATCTATTACACGATGAAAGCAATCCCGCACAATGATAGTGTATCCAACTAAAGTTTGACACGAATTTTCAATCAGGACTTTCACACAAAGTAGCCTTTGAAATTGGTAGTTGAACTTATTTTTATTACGTATAAAATTATACAATTAAGGCAAATACATTTTAAGGAAAACCGCTTTATTAATTTTGCGCTGATAAGCACATATATTGGATTTATACTCTGCTTATTTGTTTAAAATTGATAAAATATTGTTTATAACGATTGATATAGTAGGTGAAGAAATAATAATTGAAGTTTATGGGGAGTGTAGAGAAAGAATTACGGATAGAAATGGGTAAGGATTTTCAAAAGGAAGTAATTAAAATAAAGAAACATTTGCAAAAATATACAATTTATCAGCGGAGGTATCAAAACTGAGATATGGTGCTTTAGTAACAGAAATAGGGACGCAAATTAATGATATAATAATGATTTTCGGTTCCAAAGGATTGGAAAAGAAAGATACTTTAAAAGTGTTGCTGTAGAAGAACAGGGTAACCCATATTATTGATAGAAACGCCTGGAAAACATGAAGATGAATCTAATGAAACAATTATTTTTTTAAATCTCTACTGTTTCATATCATGCGTATTGGACTGTACACCTTATACTAGGCAGTTATAAACTAATGAAAGAGGAGAGTGAAGAATAAATTGTTGGAGGCAAAGTATCACAATGAATTAGAAACTATTTAGGTAGGGATTTTTGGGTGATTTAGAAGATACGATTATTCCGAGATTGGTGTTGATCCAAACTGAATCCGATGATTTTAACAAAACTGTGGATGTAAATGGTTAGGCTACAAAAGTAGAGCCACTTAACTAAAAACATAAAACTATAAGAACCCGTTTAACCGATGAGAAAAGCCAGTAAAACATAACTTGAAGGTGGAAGTATGATAAACGGGGAAATGAAACCAAAAGGAGCCAATCACCGACTACATTCAGTTTCAGTTAAGATTACAATGCCGGATTCTTCTAGTGATCTTGAAGTGAGCCTGAGTTTCCACGAGACACTTTAAAGGTTAGATTATTTTTGTTATGGACACGTAACATCATTTACCTTTCTTTTCTTATGATTGTGGTGCTAACACCCATTATCAGTTGATTTCTCCGCATCCCGAAATCCTGAAAGTATGTTGGGTGTCATCTTCACATGTTGGAAAATGGACAGAAGATTAGAAAGTTTGGAAGAGTTTCTTTTGTTATTCGATACTTGTTCATTATTTGCTTTAATTGTCTCTTTGTTTTCTCCTTTACTCTTTGTAACAACTAGTTACGAAACTGTAAGTTTATATTTGAATACGGTCTTTCTATTTTAATGACTAAATAATATTAGCTGAACAAAACATGATGATGATTGGGTAATGTAGACGATTATTCTGAGATAGGTGCTGATCAAAACTGACTCCGATGATTTTAACAAAACTGTGGGTGTAAGTAGAGCCACTTAACTAAAAAGATGAGAATGGAAAACCCGTTTAACCGATGAGAATAGCCAGTAAAACATAACTTAGAGGAGGAAGTATGATGAACAGGGAAATGACAAACTTCACAAAGTTCTATTTAGAAACAGTGAGGATAGATACAAGACCAACACATACGTGCAACATGAAAGATTAAAGAATTACACGGTTTTATGAAATAAATTTATGTCACTGATAAAATCTATCTTATCAAAAATTGCTTGCTTGTATAACTATTGTTAATCTAAATATAAAAATTCTAAATTGTTAACATCGTCTTTTTTTATTCTCTATTCCATTAAAACGAAATATCTTTTCATCTAAAAGGAGTTTTCAGGAGGGCCTTAATTTTAAAAAAAGGGTGGCGTTTTATCGCTGGCAATCTCTACTACAGTCTCATCTATTAAAAGCTTTTTCCTAAGAAAATCGCCTTCGCTATTCTTTTTGACATTTTTCTTTCTAATCTTGATAAAGAAATGACTCCAGCGAGGTGTCTATCTCGACTAACATATCTCATAGTCTGCCCTTTGCTCTTCGGCAGAGACTTCAATTTAACTTAGAACTGGGTCGTCTAGGCTATGATTTACGATGGTCCTCTTGTAAGTCTGGAGCACTTTGTCATAATAGCGATCTCACGACGATTATTGTTTTTAAATGTGGCTTGCGGTGTTCCAGTTTTATACAGCTTATAGGAAGTTAAGCCCTTATCAAATAAATAGATACATAACAATTCCCTGGATAACGTATGACGAATAACTAGTTATCTTATAAAATTGAACTTAGTTTATTTTATCAGAAAAAAGTGTGGAACTAATTCATGTTTTTAAACTAAAATCAAAAGTTAATTAAAGAAAAATTATAACTTTTTTTATCAGCATTTTTGTGAAATCGTATTATATGAAATGAATTGGAATACCGAAATATAGTTACTATGCGATACGATATAGTTTCTTTAGAACAATTTGTAGTTACATAATATATTTGTGAGAGTAGAGTGGGATACATATATATATATTTTTAATAATTTATTTATTGTTATTTACAACTGTATAACAAATATACAACAAGTAAATTTGCTGTAGGTGACATAGTGACATAATACAAACATGTGGAGAATCTACCCATTGATAAAACTCCAATAACATTTCTAGAGGAGGAGATCTCGAGGCCATGTTCTTTTCAGACGCCTAGGAGGATTATTAGGTAATGAAGGAGAAGCCAGGTTAGAAATTGGATTTGGTTGGTTGGAAAGTTTATCATGGGAGGAATGGTATCTGGTCTTGGCCAAATCGACAACATATGGGGAATTGAGGTCCTGATGGATTACTTGATTTGTGACAAAATAAGGAGCATTAAGCATTTTGGACTTTAAGGATTGGATTCGGGAGGAATTTGATGGTTTAGTGGAGCTCCAAACCTCAACTCCGTATGTCTAGATAGGCCTTATAATTGTCATGTAGATCAGTCTTTTGTAATGGACTCGCAATTTAGATCGTTTGTCTAGTAAATGTTGTAATAGTCGAAATCGAGGAGCAGTTTCCTGTCTTTTTAGTCTTGTAAGAGGATTACCTGTCAGTCGTTTGTCGAAATGTAGTCCTAAGTAACGGATCTGGGATACTTATTTAAAACTTATAGTATAATCGCTGAGTTTTATATTTTTTAATAATAAAAACAAAAACTACTTCCAATATGTACATTTGTACAATAGAATATTTATTCTATTTGTAGGAGTAAGAAATTGCACTGAAACAAATGTACATGCCCAATTTCTGTGACAAATGTCACTAATGATATGTGGTAAAGCAATATAAATCAGGAAATAGCAGAAATATATGAAATTTTATGATAGAATATCTAAAAAATCTGAATTAAACTACTTTTACCACTCTTTTTTAATCCACTTTGAAAATCAAAAATTTTGGTATGAGATTTTTTTTTTTGTGGAGAGAGGATATCCAACAGCCAACCTATTCTAACCAGAGTTGGGAGGTATGTTTTTCATTCCGTGAGGTCCGTATCTTAAAATAAAATTTAACCCACCCAGGCCAGAATCAAACTGAAGTTGCCATAGTTACGCGTAGCTTAGGAGGCGCATTACACACCCTTGATGGTATACTACACTTATGTTAATATTCTTGTCCCCTCTCCTTAGAAATTCTACCGCAGTATTTTTATTATTATTACTCATGTTAATTTTTGGATCATATTTTGAATCAATATTTCTAGCAAAGTATTATTTTATTGTATTGACCGAAAATAATTTTTTAAAAACTATCCAAAATTAGTCTCTTCCAATGGTTGTTACTGTTTATATTTGGTTTATACTCTACATTAATTTGATATTAATGAAATAACACATTATTTTTTTCAGGTAAGCTTGGGTTGTTTTATATCTACGAACTAAAAAAGTGAGTAAAAATTGTAAAAATTTGTTTTAGTCTACTTCAAAATCAAATGTATTATTTTATATTATTATATTTCATCCTTGATAGATAAAATAATTAGTTAATACTATTAATATTTTATAGGTTTATATTATGTGAGGTTAATCATTGATCTAAGATTTATTTCTGATTTCTGAAGCTATGTATTTTAAGCATCAGTTCTGTGGGATTGTTTACAGAACAACGCATTATTCAAATAATTTGTTTTATAAATTAATATATGTGATCTACTACTCCAATCTAAATAGAGGAATATTTGTTTCCTGTAGGGAACAGTGGACTGGAATGATTAAAATTGAAAAAAAAAGTTCTATTGGACCAAAAAAAAAAAAAAAAGGAAACAGAAAGTTGATTACAAATATCATTGGCGTTAAAGGTAAATCCAATGGCCACAGAGCCACCGTTAGGTTTCAATAATTGGCAATGTTGAATTCCAGGGACTGTTCACCCTAGAACTGGAGTCCAGAACCAATCAGCTGGAGCCTGATTGCCTTAGCCGGCTGAAATTAGATCTGAAAAACTGACAAGAGACCTGTTGCTTGTTTATGGCTCATTTTTACATATTGTTCTAATATGAGTATTGGAATATTGTCTCAGGAAGTTCAATGAAAGACCTATTTTCCTTTGTTTCAAACAACTATATTTTGTATAAACAGCTTCGAGTAAGAGCCGTTTATTTCCTACTAATTTTAATCGTGTAATTAAAACTATGAGAAAATTAAAATAATGTTTTTTTATATAAAAAGATAAACAGAAAAAATCAAATTTTAATGTAAAATTTTATATTGGAAGATTATTTGTTGACCGTATAATAATTAATTGCCAAAAAATGGCTGACAGGTAGTTGAAAAAATTACACAAAATATTAGGAAAAATTACTTATTAGATACCAACGTATCGCTTCATTTTGCAGGACTTTATCGTGGCTGTATAGTGGCAGATGGGAAATGATTATTTTTACTATAAACGTATAGATTTATTTAACATATTTTATTTTTAATGGAAATATTTTCATTACCCATCTGTCACGTTTTAGTCCAGATGAAGCCCTGCGAAATATCGGTGTCTAATAAATATTTTTTCTGCTTTTTTGAGTGTCACTCCGGCCTTTCGATACAACATTAAATTTATAAAACAGTACGCTAATTTCACAAATTAATATATTTGTAATGTCTTTTATTTATTCTCAGTTTATCCTATATGATCTATATTGGCTTAAATTATATTATATAAACAGCATATTATATTTTAATAAATGAAATTAGGATGAAACAATAAGTAACAAGAGAGAAAAACTATAAGTAATTAGGGGAACAGAAAATAAAAACACATTAAATAAAATTAGATTTTAACGAATATATATAATAATAATAATAAAGGCCTAAGGAACCCGAAGGTTCGATACCGATACCACCAAACGCTCTCTGCATACATCTTTACAGTGATGCTCCTCTAAATCAGTTTTAACGCAATCCTCCCATGTACGTTTATCCGTTGGCTCTGTGTTTATTAACATTTTAGGAATCAACTCGTTGCTAAGCCCTACAACCATATATGCCCATCTTATAAGCCACAATGCTATAACTTGAATTATAAACAAAT
>NW_027114913.1:93582-98722 GCF_000696795.3 Halyomorpha halys
TTTTTTCCATTTAACACGCTTTAACATGTTAAACCAATATATATATATATGTATATAACAAATAAAGTTGATATTAATGGTAAATAACGAAAAAAACATAATTAATAGGCCTTCTCTAACACAACAGTTAAACTGGCGGACGCATACACACTACATTTTTGCTATTTTGACAGGCTGATTAATGTTCTCACAGCAATTGTTATTGCATAGTTAGTTTTTTTTAATTTCACTTAACCTAAAGACATTGAGTAAATAAATGATTAGGAGCAGATTGTAAATTTTAGTAATTTGTTATATTTTTATAAATTATTTTGCAAAAGAATAATATTAAAATTTCGTAAGAAGAAATATTATTAAAAGTACTTTTTCTGAAAATTTTAGTTAAGCTTTGTTTAGTTTAAAGTAAACTTTTGAATGTTATTGATTTAAAAATTAATTTACATAACACGAAAATTCTTTCAAGAACTTAATTAATTAAAAAAAATACTATTTATACTTCATCAAAGTATTACGTTTGGTTTCTTTCTGTTATATCACCATGATAATAATAGAAAGAGCTTTTTTTAGTACAAAGTCACAAAGCCTTTAAAGTTCTCTTGGTAAGCTATCATTCACTAGTGATTTATGATTTTTCAGTGCCAAAATGATCTTAGTAAATTCATCTTCATTTGGATGTTCAATATCACATTTTAGTCCGATCTATCTATATTTATCTTGCAATGAAGATTTTAAACTGTCAACTTTTACATAAATTCTGTGCGCTTTAAAAATGAATTAATTGTATTCTATTGAGAAAAATTTGTAAATTGAGATTTTCTGGGATAGTCTGCTCTCTGGCTTTTTCCAAATTATTTAATTTTATTCTTTTTCTATGTAGGAGATTACTTAATACCTCATTTTAGATCTCTTGATGAAATTAAAATATTAGGTTTAATTGTTGGATAAACCTACCAGTATAACATTTCCGTTGTATTAAAAATTAATGAAGAAATACTCTATGATTTTTCGTAATAAACTCTTTAATCGCACATGTCTGTTTTAACCGCAAAATGTTTTAAATTGTTTGCATTTTTTATTACAAATTATTATCTGTATTTATATTCATATCTATAATGGATCAATTATTTTTGAAATAAAAATTCATATGAATTGAAATGGTCTTTATTATGTTGCTCAAGAAGAAGAATCATGGATTTAAGCGTGCTTATGGACTAACTACCAAATAATTTTAGGCTAAGTAATGTGGCTGTTTATTTGTAAATTTTATAATTGACAGAAAGATTGAGATCGAAGAATAGTTGAAGTTAATGGAAGGTATGAAAACGGCTTTTGTAATGGAGATGAAACGGAGAAACAAACAAGAAAGCATAAACTGCCTATATAAATGAAATCCCAGTATGTGAAAATAGAAAATGTCCATGATCCGGACATCTGCAGGTATCGCCTGCATATCCTCTTGTCCGGACATAGGCAAGAGACCCCTCGATAAGGCGTATGCCCAAACACCTGTAGGAGACTGTTAGCCTGCCATAGACAGATAAGTAGAACAGTAGACATTAGACATCTGTCCTAAATCATCATCGAAGGCTAGGATGGCTTCTACTGCAGCCTTGTTTCTTCAAGAATACAAACTTTCTTAACAAGTTCGGCAAGTGGGCCTAGCGGTCCTTTTTGCCAACCCCTGACGGCTATTTAGGTTGCCGCCGGGCACTAATTAATATGGGAGAGTCAAGATTCATTCTTCGGGACCGCAGAAAAATGACCCTGGCCCAGGTGGGAATCGAACCCACACCGTTCGGAACCGAGCAAACTGGGACCTGCGCTCCAACCCACACGGCCATCACTTCCCTAGGGAGTATAGTGAGTGAAGACGAGGATATAAAAACAGATTGCGCAAAGCAAACGGAGCATTTGTCCAGTTATACAAAGTTTGGAAAAAACAGAACATCTCATAGTATATCAATCTGAGTCTGTTTAGAATAAATGCCCGCTCAGTGCTCTTTATGCATCTGAAACTGAAATGCAACTGAGGGTGACTGACAGAACTATGGAAAAAGTATTTGCTAATAGATGCTTGTGAAAAATATTTGGCATCTACTAGAGGCCAGTAGATACCAAATATTATTGTCATTTTCAATAAAGAATTAAGAAAGAGGTCCAACCTCAAGCCGATAGTGGAACTAACCAAGACAATAAAACGGAAGTAGATTGGTCACTAAGAAAGCATGACGTAGCTTAGAGAAGCATGCACTTAACTGGAATCCGCAGGGTGCTCAGAAGTAAGGACGACCATTTAATACGCAGAACAGATCAGTGATGATGGAAGTGAAATAGGCGGGAAGAAAGCGGAGAATCTCTAACGGTGAGTCCTAGCATCCTAGCAGTGTATACGACGTCAAGGTAAGCTTCTACTACAGCTTCAGAACTCCCAACAATGTCGATATGATTGGAATAATACAAAGTATGTACTATATGATTAAAAACCATTCCGCTGCTACAGAAATTCTGAATCATTAATTCCCTTACAACTTTTTCAAAACTAATATTGAAAAATAGACAAGCTCGTAAGTCTCTTTATCGACCAGTGACGTAAATGCTTCAAATAGATCTTCTTGAACATGCACTAAACACACAATAGGGGTATTCATGATGTGTTAAATGTTAAATGTTTTACCATGTTAAATGTTATTACTATAGGATTGTGAGCAGCCCTATTTGAAGTCATGTTAAACGTTAAATGCACAAGAACCCCTAGCGGATTTTCTCAGCAACTTGTTGTATAAGCCTTTATGTTTATAACTTTCCTTCCAGACCCTCATGTTATTGTTTACTTCAGTTTTGATTTAAGTAATTAATTACAACATGCCTAGAGTGTGTGAAAAGTGGAATTTGTGTGAAAGTTTAGCTTATGAAATGAAATGAAAGGAAAAAATAACTTTATTCTGGGACATATGTCCCCTAAGAATAATTACATGGTTCATGTAGTGAGATTTTTATCTGGCGAGCGTTTACAAATTTTCAGATAGTAGAATGAAATTACATTGTTTTTTTTACTGTTTTTTTTTCTCAAATATATCATTAAAATTATCCATTCTGGTTTAATAACAGGGATATGAATACCACAAACACACGAAAGAACTGAGCTGTCACAACAAAAATGGCGGCGATCTCAACTGGTCTATTGTGTGACGTCATTCTCCATTTAACAGACCAAGTAACAGACTCTCAGCCATGTTAAATGTTATTTCGTTTTACCACGGCAAAAGAAGGCAATTTTTTTTCCATTTAACACGCTTTAACATGTTAAACCAAAGATCATGAATACCCCTAATATCGCTCATTGTAAATTTTACCGCTCCGATAAGCTACAAAGTATGTCAACGTCTTTAATCGTCCGATATATAAGTTAATGCATGAGTAGGAAATTCGTAAAGGATTTTTATAACCCTAATTATGAAGGATTTATTAACGGGAGCTGTTCAGTGGGGCCTGCTACAAATATCGGTAAGTTGAGATCTTAAAAGTTGCTGAAGAACCGTAGGTATAGAAATGATTATTCCTTTTTTTTTTAGGTAGATACAGCAAAATATAAGTAAAAGATGCTAGAAAAATGAGAGTTCCCTTATAAGATATAACATATAGTTAGAAGACTATATTTTGAAGCTAGTTATTAATATATTCAATCTCATCTTGAAATCACTCCTTTTTAGTGAATAGTCACAATTAAAGGATATATCTGAAGGCATATGGAAAGGATTTTCAGATAATTGGTTATGACTTGATATGGTTAGATAATCAACTAACAATAATTTAATTAACTACTATTTTAGTGGAAAAATAATAGACATAAAAATTACAAATTACTAGTGAAAAAATCTATCAAACATTTAAAATAGTACTAAACTTTTCAAAACGACTGATGATTTTTTAAAATCTAAAAACAAGAAAAATCACACTTGATGAGAAATGTTCTTATAATTGGTTAAATATTATTATTCTTCATTTATTATTTCTTCAGCATCTGGATAAAAATGTTAGAAGAAAAAATTTTACACGTTAATTAATTTTAAAATTCTTAATTTTTTTTTCTTCTCTTTTTTATTTTGTTATAATTTAATTTATTTGTAAATATGGTGTGAATGAGCTCTATCATCCATATTACCATTGTCTAAAAATATGACAGAATGTAAAGACAAAAAAAATAAAATAAAAAAAAGTTCTGAGTAATGGGATATGATCCTCGTAATCCTTGTTAAGTAAAACTAAAAGTTATTTAAATTAGGGAATAGAAGTAATAACATCTAATTAAAATTTGCAGTCATGTTCATCTCCAAAACAAAGACTTTTAATGATGTTTTATTATTACCATATGTGTATCATTATTATAATTATCTTAGTTTGTTCGTTGCAATTTAAGTAAGAGACACATTAGTCTTAAATTACACTATGTTACTGTGTTGAATTTCGAAGGAACATAGAGGAGAAAATCTATTCTATACTTCTTAAATTATATTCCATACCTTTAGCCAAAGAATAGTTCAAAACTAATGATGTATGAAATTTTTATTTACTGTTAAGATCTTTTATTTTTTGTCTGTTTTTTGAAAACTGTTTTTCTTTAACAAACAGGACTCGTTGTACATCAGGAAAATTGTATTTTCTATGAAGAGGCACTTCAGATGATCAAAAGCCAGAGAGCAAGGTACTTAGGCTCATGGGATCTCAAAACTTGTATTTCCATTGAAAACTCTTAATTAGACTTTTCGACAATAGCAATACTTCCCCTTACTGTATATTCCACATATAGGTAAAAATAAGTATCGCGAAAGTAGAAAGGAGCTTTCTTGTTAAGAAATTAGAAGATTTTTTTTTTTTTTACCAATAGGAGTTATATATTACCTAACCATGGTTGGGGGTCAAAGTTCTTCATTTTTTGGGACCGCCACTCAATGAAAAAAGTCAACTTCCCAAGCTGGATACGAACCGGCACCGCCAATAGTCATCAAACTGGTAAGACTGTGTCTTAACCACAGAGCTACGGGCGGTCCGATATTATCAGATACGATTGATATTATATTATATAAGATTAATATGATATTATATTATACTACATAATATTAATATTATGATTATAATTAAT
>NW_027114913.1:99452-107241 GCF_000696795.3 Halyomorpha halys
GGTATTATTAAAGGATATTGTAGGGGAAAAGGTCATGGGTTTACGTCGAAGGGTAAATGTGATTTGGTGGGATTTATTGGAATTTATTTTAATCCTCCATTTTTTATCCTATGTTTGAAATAAGCCGTGTCGTATATATATACTATCTGATACGACACGGCTTATTTCAAACGTAAGGTAAAAAACTAGTATGTACGAGATAATATTGTTATTTAAGTAATTACTAAAACATACTGGAATTATTCATTATTATAATCATTATATTAATCTCAAACCACCTCAACATAAGCACTATTTCAAAAATAAAAATATTTTGAAAGAAGTTCATATTTGTGAAAAAAAAAACCTCTAACTAGTCCAACATTGTTTAATTTGTGAACTTAAAGAAGTCCATTTTTTGGATTTATTAGTAATTCACCAAACCTAAAAATACATGAAACTATGGCAACAGAAAAAAAATGTAAGCTATGAATGAATATGACACTGTAAGCATTGCAGAAGAGTAAGACGGATATGTCTTAAAGGGAAAAGGTGTTGGCTACAAGATCACCTGTTGTGGTAGTTCTTCTACAGTGAAATGTTATCGCGTGAGCTTCCGCCCCCTCGAGAACAAATTGCCGCTACTTGGTCGGTTCGTGTTCCGTGCTAGGCCTTTATTAGGTTAGGCCAAGGGAAATGGTTATCAACCCGTCTACCGCGCTATAAGGGAAATTTTTAGTAATCAAAATTAGTTATAAAAAAAAAAAAGTTGAAAATAAACTAAATACCAAAGTACATATTTATTTATAAACGCCGCAGAATTTATATAGATTACGCGATTATTTGACTTTTTAAAATTTTATATTTTTATATATAACGAAACCCAGTAGAAGTTACTAATCAAGATTTGTGATTATTTATAAAATAATCTTTTTAACGTTTGTTATTTTTAAAGTGGTATATTTTGAGACCGTCAGGGGCTTTGATCAACCAACCCTATTGTTAATCGAATTAATAGATTATTAATAGAAAGCAATCCTGACTACAAAAACCATCATAAAAAGATCCGTACAACTTCAAGCCTATCTCGACACTGATACATTTGAACGCTCAATGTAATCACTTAAAAAGGCATCTCTTTAAGATGCTACATGAGTAGTATGGACGCTTGGTCCGATGTTTAACCAAGATTAGACCCAATACATTATAGCAGACAAGCACATTCTAAGGGAAAGATGGGGGATAGAACATCCTTGTTTATTGGAGACGAAGCATCAATGAAGAAATAATTAATCTCTTATGCGTACCCCATGTTATGATAGTACAAGAGCCCAAAAGGAGAAAAAAGGCAGTTATCTCACCCAATTTTTGATTAATTTAATGAAAACTAAGTATAATTACTAGCCAAAATTGATGAGTCTGCAATGCCCAGGTAGGGGGAATAAAAAATGGCGGCTGTTTCAAAGCTAAAAAAAAAAAAAAATTCATACGGAGCTCTATATCTTAAAAAGTAGCAACAACACAAGAAAACCTAAGAGAACGACAGTTAAAGAATAGTAAGTTTTCTAAAATATGAGCCCTAATAGAGTTATTTACGTTAAATATTTTTCGAGATATAGCTTTTTAAAAAGCAACATTTCATAAAAATGTTGTATGGGACGTACTGAAAGATCAGTAGTTAATGAAATTATATTGAAAAATTTATATCTCAAAAACCATTTGACGTACAGATGTAAATTAGCACTCAAATTAAAGCTAGTGTAATGAGCTATAAAGTATGATGTTTTTTATCTTCGCAGGAGTAATAGTTTACATGAAATGTGCTAAAATAAATTGATTTATAATTGTTCGGACAAATTTTCATTTGTCTAATTCATATTGATATAAGAATATCATAAAAACTACTACCTCTACGAAGATAAGTGTCATAAAGTACTTAATAGTAAGTTAAATTTTCTTTATTTTGAGCGCTGGCAGACATCTGTACGTCCAATAGTTCTCGAGATATAGCTTTTTAAAAAGCAAAATTTCTTACAAATCTACCGAAAGATTAGTAGTTAGTTAATACAAGTTAACAAGAAAGCTCCTTCTGTCGCGATACTTATTTTCACCTATATACACAGTAAGGGGAAGTATTGCTATTGTCGAAAAGTCTAATTAAGAGTTTTCAATGGAAATACAAGTTTTGAGATCCCATGAGTTTGAACTTAAATAGCTCTGTTAGGACTGATATTTCAGCAAATTTACTCTTCTTTAAATAATGTTCTCTTAAATTTTCTAGTGTTGTTGGTAAATTTTAAGATATAGAGCTCCAAATGAAAAATTAGTTTTTTAAGGTTTTGAAACAACCGCCATTTTTTATTCCCCCTACCTATTCTTGGCAGACTCATCAATTTCGATTATTAATTATACATAGTTTTCATTAAAGTAATCAAAAATTGGGGTGAGATAACTGCCTTTTGTTCTTCCCGGCTCTTGCACTATGACTTTAATTGAAAGATCCCGACTGTGATGGACTGGTCAAGTTGTCAGGATGGTAAGGCTCGGGTATCCCCAAGTAAATGGCGGAGAGTCGTTTGTATTTTTTTTTTTAGACATTATGCTTGCTAAGAACACAATAAACCCTGGCAGGTGCTGTGAAATTATTAAAATAACATAGAGGAGCAATTCATGACCGAAGAATGTGCTTCAGCTCCTTAATGAGATGAAGTTAACCTCTTCCTTAAGAACATGGTAATACAAAAGCTGTTAAAATTTCTTCAAAAATATATTGACCTAAGTGGGAATGGTGTAGACAAAATTCCAGACTTTAAAATTATGTAAATATTTTTAAATTAAACGTAAAAAAAAGATTCAGACTTTTTTCCTTTTTCCTTTTGGCATTACAGTTATAAATAAGGTGACCTATAGGGTGAAAATGGATGTGGTTTCAAAGTCGCAGAATTGCTAACTTTTTTTTTTTCTTAAATATTTATTTATTGCTATTTACAACTGTACATTATAATACATTTAGTAAATCTGATCTAAGTTAAATTAGAGTGTTACAGGAGTGTAGAGAAACTACCCATTGGTAGCACTCTAATGACATTTTACATTAGCTGGTCTCGTGGCCATCTTCTTTTCAGGCGCCTCCGAGGATTGTCAGGAATGGAAGAGGATGCAAGATTAGAAACTAGGGGGTTTGGGTGGTTAGAGAGTTTATAATGGAAGGAGTGATATCTTGTTCAGGCTAGACCGGTTACATAGGGAACATTAAGGTCTTTACGTATGATTTTATTTGTGACAAAGTAAGGGGCATTGAGGATTTTACGAAGGATTTTGGATTGTAAGGATTGAATACGAGAGGAATTCGAAGGTTTAGTGGAGCCCTAAAGCTCAACTCCATATGTCCAGATTGGCCTTATTACAGTCATGTAGATCAGTCTTTTGTAATGTGTTGGAAGTTTAGACCGTTTGTCTAGTAAGTGCTGTAATAGTCGATATCGACGTGCAGTTTCCTGTCTTTTCAGTCTTGTGTGGGGATTCCAGGTTAATCGTTTCTCCAAATGTATACTAACTTTAAAAGGCTTTTGTCTTTCTTACTCATACACTAATGTTCGAGAGGTACCATGACTAGGGTGAACGGAGCCAAGAGGTCTTCTTAAATAAAGTATTAAATAGAATCCTTAATAAAGAAGAATCCACTGGATAATTTGGTAAGGTATAAAACCTGGATTGGAGTAGGTATTTATAATTCAAGTTATACCATCGTAAAATATCTATTGAAATAGCTTACAAGCTTATTTAAAAATACTGTTAAAAAAATCGATTAACTTGTTAGGGTTTTGTTTTTGTGAAAATAATATTTTAGTTATAATATATTTTACGTAATACGTTAGAATAATTAATAATTTTAATATATTGATCAACTAGTCCAGAATTATACGACTCATAAGCTAAGGGAAGTTATTAGATATGGCGGCTAAAGTGTTGACACTGACGTGTACAAAATGGAATCGTCTCTTCGACTTAATTAAATCGCTCCGTACCTCGCCGACCTTGGTTCTCTATATATGTTGGCTTAGTTCAATCCATACAGGATGTAAGGAATATCTTCGAAACTTTTGTTAAATCTTTAAGGGGTATTTTTATTTTTAAATTTATTTATATATTAATAATAAATGAAATTTTATTCTGGACATATAGACCCAAAAGAATAATTATAATGATCATATCAGTTCCAATTGTCTGGCATGAAATAGTTTAAATACTAAATAATGACACAATAAATGCATTAAATAATATTAGAAATAAAATACAAAAATAAAAACAAAAGTGCTGAAGTTTCAGACTTGATATTTATAAATAATCAAAATATAAAATAAACAACAAGAATAGTTGATTTTTAAATCCGTTTAATGAAGTAATTTTAGGTATCATAAAGGATTTTTTGAAAGAAGCCGTTCTATGAAAAGGAATACACAAGTTTGTGGGGATCTGATATTGAAGGAGTGGACGGAAGAACACGGGGTAAACAAATAGAGGATACAGGGAGACATATTAGTTTTAAATGTTCTAAAGAGATATACCCCAAAGAGTATTCCCTACGGAAAAGAAAAACAAAACAAAGTATTCGTTATTTGTTTTAGGCAATAGCCTTATAAACACAGAGCTTGTATCTAATTATAGCTCCAACATAGTCATGGATTAACTATAAAAATATATTTGTTATTAATATGATAATATTTTATCAAACTGAAACCTACGAAGTCATTAAAAATTGTTAAATAAAAATATTTTAAGCCAAAAAAAAACATAACTAGGTACTATTGTTAAAATCCAAAATATATAATAGAGATAAAATATCAATAACAATAAATAAAAAGTTCAAATGATTTTTATGGTGACTTATTATAAAATAAACAGAACATTCTTAAGTTTTAAAGAAAAAAAAAATGTAAAATCTATTGTATAAAGTAGCATTTCCGATTGATCAATTTTAACGAAAAAAATTTGTTTACATCTCGGGTAGACAAATGCCTTTAATATATAATTTTAGTTTCGTAATTTTATTTGTTTTTTTAGCAAGGCTGTACACGCACAGAAATACGTAGATCCACGAATCTTGGACATTCCTAATCAAAAACATGTATTTCTGTCAAAAATGTTTTCATGATCGCAAAGCTCCCCCTTACTATATATTCCATATATCGGTAAGTGAAAGTAAAAAGAAAACCGTTGCAACTGTTTTTTGTTTTTTTTTCTAATTGTGTAAAATTACATTCTGTCTTATATTTGGACTATGCTTAAAGGTATCATAGAGCTCATTCACACCATGCTTACAAATTTGTAAATTAAATGATTACAAAATATGAAATAGAGAAGAAAAAAATAACAAAATGTAAAATAATATGTTAAACACGATCATTCCGATTTACAATAATTGGATTCAGCCTGAGGAACTATGAACCACGCTGTTCCTCCAAGTTGTAGAGGAAGGACCAGTCTCCTTCCTCTACAGTACTCCTGAAGATCCCGACGCTTCTCTCTCAACCATGCCATTGGTATTATAAGCCAATGGAGGATCAGTGAGGGCGCTAGCTGCAGTGACTCCCCTTAACCCACTCATTTGAAATTAAACTAATATCGTCAATATATAAATGATTACATTAGTATAATGAACATTATACTAATATTGTATTTCATACTACGTATAGGAAATTTGTAAAAGTAAGATTTAATCTGCTCATTTAAAAATTTGTTACTATTAATATATTTCTATTATTAATATTATACTGTATTTAATACTACTTTTAGAATATTTATAAAAGTAAGATTCCCTGCCCTATCCTCTTAGGTCTGAACGAAAACTAAAAAGGACTTCTCGGAAAGCTATCTAGAAACTTTGAAGCTGTATGGTGTCCGGACTATCTAGTATCTACCAGGTGTGCTCTCTGTATTATTAATCAAGCTCTGCTATTTTGCTTGGAATGGTTTCAGGCAACCATGGCATCAGTTTGCTAAACCCGTACATCTGCAGTCCTTTCACTTGAATAATTTTCAGTGTGTTTTCGGATCCTGCGACACTTTACTTTTCAAATATTGATACCTAATGTTCAACATACGGTGTAGTAGTGGTAACATTATTTTTCAAGCTTCTTTGCGAATGTATAGTACATGTACCGGTTGTAAAGTTTAATAAAAAAGATTTTCGATCATAAAAAATGCATTTATCGATATAGTAAATAAAGCTTATTTTATATGTATTACAAGGCGTTTAATTAATACATTTTTTTGTAAAATGTAAATAATGCCGACTAAAAAATAAAACTGTTACTGTAGTGGACACTTAAAAATTATAATACTTTACATCTTCATGTATCTGTATTCACTAATAATAACTTAACAATATTATTATTATTCGGTGATGAAACAAATTAATATTTTGAAAATTGTATATTAGTTACATTACACGGCCAACGTTTGAAATATATGCCCTTGTTTAAATCCAACATTCCGTGATAAATTACGTAATTTTATAAACATGTGTGTATGTTATTAATTATACTTACAACTGAAATCCTATCTATTTTTTCGTGTGGATTTGAAAGCTCTTAATGATGAAACAATTAAATCATTTAATCATTTTTGGCATTGACTTTTTAGCGATACGGAACATTGTGTTTCATTACTTGACACCACATCTTGGCTGATTCGCATCTACAGGAATGGGATCATTAAAAATAATATTTCAATTAAATTTTACATTTGTTAGACAAAATGAAAATTTAAATTTGGTATCAAATTGAATTTTAAATGGACTGTTTCCGAACAAAAGAAAATTAAATTGAAAACTTCATAAGGAAGAAAACCTTTCTTTTTTGATGAATTATTATTAACTACCTTAATCGGACCCTACAACTAACCTTATAATGCCACTAGACGATCAAAGGCAATATTCCACTGATACACATACATCTTGTAATATGTATGTATGTATTAATTTAATATAAAAATAAAGGAGGTTACAAAAAAAACCAATTAAATGGTTTTTAAAATGAACTAGGCATTATCTATATTGTAATTATTTGAGATGCAAATTAAAAATCTATTTCCTAAACAATCACCAATTTCTTACGTTTGAAATAATTAAACATTTATTATTTCTAGCAAAAATCAATAAACATAAAATATCAAAGGATTAGTTAGGTTATATATCATATTCGAAAATTCGAAAAAAAAAAAAATATATATATATATAACATACACCGTTGGAAACCCAAAGATTTTAGGAACAAATAATATCTAAAAAAATATATAAATTTATAAATAAATGCTTTTATGGTCATTACAACAACAGTCAGTTTTATGTTTAAGTTTTTTATATACAACATATATGTGCAAAGTAAAAGGAAGTATTGCTATATATAACATAACTATCTGTAGAAGCAGAATACTACAATACGGATGGAAGAGAGAGTTTTGTGTAGGCCACTGTAGGCGAGAGAGCTAAGACGTTAATTCCTGTGAGGATTGACTTTTATCTTGTAGCGGCCCCATGAAATATAAACTCGGCCGATAAAGATTTAACAAAAAAAAAAAACCGTGCCCGTGTAGGCCGTGGAGGCGACATATTTCCGTGACAACGTATACTCTATGCTAATATTACATAAATATAAATTAAAATCAATCCAATGTTATATATTTGAAATAATAAACCAGTTCACATATTGTATTCAGATATTTATTTTTGCTTGGTTATACAAAATATTTATACAGTTATACTTAATTCTAAGACTTTATTTCCAATATTCTATTCATAATCAGACGA
>NW_027114913.1:107546-115718 GCF_000696795.3 Halyomorpha halys
CAAAAATAAAAGTTTATATAAGTAAAATGTTTAAATGGTTACTATAGTTATCCAATAATGTTTTGTATTAAATGTAAACAAAACAATAAATGTTTAAATGGTTACTATAGTTATCCAATAATGTTTTGTATTAAATGTAAACAAAACAATCTACTTCCGTTTCGGGACACTTTTTCTAACATTGCATCCCGCAAAATGATTTATAAGACGTTGTCACGTCAAAAAGTCTGTTTTAACTAAATTTATCAGCTTAAAACGTTCTTTGAATTTATATATTAGATATCTATCTTAACTATCGGGTAGCCCAAACACTCCAATAGTTCTCAACTCGACAAGTGTTCATTGGCTGTTAGTTGAGGAGTGGCTTTGGAATCAGTTGGACTATCTTCCTCCCAGAGCTGCCTTATCTTAACGGTCTGCAACAGTAGACTGCGCCGGGCGCACTGCCAGGTTCTCAGGTGTGGCTCCTGAAGGAGTCTGCGATAGGATAATGCCATGGAGTAGTATCTTGGATCTGGCATAAATTCAATCGGTATCATGGTATGAAATAAAATCAATAGTTACATTATTACGATGTTATTAAATTAAATAAATGACTACATAATTTATTATGGAAAATAATCAAGACGCCGTTTTTTAAAATTTTACTTACCGGTGTTTCATAATTGGTCTAGTAAAAACAACATAAAATTTAGCTGAGTCTAGAAGTAATTGAAAGCAGATATATGTTAATGAATGTTAAACAAAAAGTTTACTATTTCCTGTAAAGCCTGTTGGCCTTGTATGTCAAATTTGTCAAAATAGGCTACCTATATTGTTAGGTTTATTAATAATAAGTCCTAAATTATTACAAGTGGCTGAAATAGTATCATAACATTTATAGTCTATTTAACGTAATTCTTTAAAGTTTTTTCCCTTTAATATTTTCCAAGGTTTTTCTATCACCAATATTTTTTTTTCCAAACGACAAAAAATCTGTATTTTGTAAATATCAATAAAACAGTAATTAGGAAAAATAATTGTTATTAACTACGTTGTGTGCAATTAACATACTTTGATTAGAGCCCTAGGAGAAATATTTACGGACAATATTTTTGAAAATAAATTTTTAAAACTGCAATATTTTTTTTTTCCAAACGACAAAAAAACAGAATTTTATTAGTTTATTTGAAAGAATATCTTAGAAAATGCTACTCTAATGGAGATGATTATTATAAAGTACTTTGCTGTGTATTTAATGAACTTCGTAATGAGCCCAACTAGACATCTCTACGTCAAATAGTTCCTGAGATATCGAATTTTAGATATGACTCGTTTTCAATATATGGTGTTATATTCCCGAAATCGTGTATAGATATTAATAACCAACACTGAAGAGATTTAACTTAATAAAACTCATATTTCATCAGTTAATACGGTACCTCATTATAATGAACATATTTGAAATTTTGGTGTTTGAAAAACTGTATCTCCTTATAAATTGAATTTAAAGGAATTTTATTAGGTCTCAATTCGAAGCTCGTTAAATGTACAATGAAATAGATTATAATTATTACATCCCATAGAATTGGTTTTTTGATAATTTCTAAAATATATTCACATATTGTTGTTCCACGTTTATAACAGAATGTTTTGATTTCATGACTCAGGGACACTTCGTACCTCCACTAGCACACATAAGGAAGCACACATCAACTAACATCATCTGTACTTATTTCTTACTCATATTTTTTCAACGGAAGGGACGAAAAAAAAAAGTTCCACGTTTATCGGGAAAAAAAAATCTTGGTATATAGTAAACAAATGTATCTTGGAAAATATTGAACTTAATAAGTTTTATTACAGCTCAAATAGAAAAAAAAATGCTCTACTATGAAAAGTTTTAATACTTTTTATGATAAATAGTTTTATTGATAGAAAATTTTGGTTTGTAAGAAACTGCCAATTGCATTGAGAATTACAGATGGAGACAATAGAGGAATATATCAAAAAAAAGGATCGTGAAGTTCCACTCCTAGTTACCAATAGTTAAAGGAGAAGTGACCTACAACTTGGGAAACCCAACCACAACCCGAAGTTTGAAGCCCAGGCTGCTGCAGGACACCCTGTTATTATCACTCTAAAATTCTATTTTATTTTAATTTTTTTTTCACTTCGTCTTTTTCTTTAATTATTTTTTTTAAATAAAAGTCAATTATATATTATGTTAAATTCATAAATGTCATTGTTTTTGTTATTAACGTTACATTAAATAATAATAATTATTTCTACTTATGTACTCTATCTTATTTTATAACGTTGTTTGCCTCTTAATTAACTATGTAAGGTCCACTAGGCCGATCTGATATTAAATATAAAAAAAATATGTAAAACTCCTCTCAAAAATATATTTCAGTTTTCATTCATTATTGTTAATGATAAAAACTCCCTTCACGATAAATAAGTTAAAGAAAAAAGAGGTAATGAGAATGCCTAAAAAATATTGGTATATTGTATACCATATATAAATATATTGGTTTCCCTAAATATTATAATTCATAACAGCAAAGATCTGAACAAGAAACATTAAGAAAATGTCTACAAAAAGATATGTCGTCAGTTCTCTAATGTTTTGAGTGATATATAAAATTAAGTGAAAACTGACACATTTAATTCCTTTTTTAATTAAACTAAATTCAATGTATCCGTGTGGGAGATATTGTAATGAAGAAGTTAGGCGAGATGTCTGTTTCAAATTAATTTGACCATAAAATTAAATATTTAATATTATAGCACTTTCGTACAAAAGCGTTTTCATATACGGTTTCATTTCTGTTATCAAATTAATTCTATTGATAAAACCTTTTTGGGAAACGCCTGAACCTTGTTTAAATATAACTGTAATAATTTTGTAAAACAAACTTCCCTTGTTATTATATTTATTTAATTCAATTGTTTCATCAAATCGATGCTTCGATTGAAAATTAAATCTCTTATTAAAAAGTATTTTTTTATTATTTTTGTTTAAAAAAATAAACTTCATGAGTGAGATTGTCATTACACTATATGAAGTATTACACTAGTAAATGTGAAAATAATTTATTCAGGATATCCGAACTATTTGAACTTGGAAAGATTATTGCTAAACTAATTATGAATCAAATTATGGATTGATAATACTGTAGTTTTTTTGCAGATATTATTGGGTGTTATATGAAATCGACCCTCTATATTATTTTATTTTTAATCAACCATCATAAAAATCATTACGTTGATAAGAAAAAATAAAGGTAATAGAGATAGAGATAGGGTGCCCGGTTTCACTTGAAATTCAGCTTAATTATTTCTATAAATTTCTATAGTTCTAGTTGAATTTTCGGGATAGGGAAAGTATTTCGATGCAATCTTTATTTAAATAAATATGCAAAATATCATTAAAGGGTCTCTTTGATAAATGTCTGTTATTTCTTTTTAAACTACGACTAAAATTTTAGATTCCGCACACGATACCTCTTCTTCCGCCCCCCTCGCGAAATATATAAGACACAGATAAATGATCTCGGGCGATTTGTAAAGATTTCATCTTAGGAGAGACAAATTTCCTCGGCGATCATAGCTTTGACAAATGTCGATTGGATAAGCTCTTCCAATTTATTATCAGCTAATGGACGGGTATATTGTTGCAGATAATTAATGAATACTGGAATAAATAATTTAATTTCAATGATATATTTCTCATTATTATCTTCTTATTTTTTATGTTAGGGAAATAACTAAATCAGACGTCTAGGATATTGAATTTGAATTTTTTTTTTATAAAAGTTTTTATTTCTTAAATATAATTAAAACTGTTTTGCTTAGGAAGTCACTCTTAAACAATTCATTTTACATGTTGGTAAAAAATAAACTAAAAGAAAAACATCAAATGATTATTTATTTTAAAGTAAAATACAGATCGTTTACTGGTGATTTTTACAACAATGTATTTTTGCATATCATGTGTTTTATGTCTATGATTTTCCTATTACTGAGATTAACTGGTTTAAAGAGTTTATTTGAATGTTCTTTAAGAATAATATTATTACTATTAGTAGTTATTCAAGCACGATTTTATTTCTTTGTATTTTACAGATTTATTCTGAAAAAGTATTGATATTGCAATATTTCGTTAATTATATGTTATAGAATTTTTCGTTATAGATTTTTTTTTAATCTACACCGTATGCAGAGCAGCAATGATGATAATTTCGGTTAGAGTAAGAATTGTCGTTTTTGAGGTGCTGTGATCAATGTTAGTACATGAAGGATAACTATTATTTTATGTACTAAGGAATAGATATTACGGGTTTCCATGGAAACCTGTAGAGAATATTTACAAAAAATATAATTCAAAGTTCAGACCTTCACTATTGCAGGTCCGATTTAGATAATTTTATTTTTGTATTATTGAGTATTTCATTATATTTCAACTGAGAGGCTGTAATCTTCCACGAAATTTAGGTTTTAGAAAAAAATTTCTAATCACTTAGAATACGATTTTTTTTTCTCAAAAATTCACATCTAAACCATACGAGCATAATCAAAATAGGCTGCTTTTATTTTAGTAATTGTTGTTTTTGATATACTTCAATGTATTCATGAGCTGAAATTGCGCCATTTTGAACAAGAATAGGCCAATCAAATATAAGTGCTCTGTTATGGTTTTTTTTATTATTAAAACTTTAAAATTTTACCGTTCATCATGCCGGACGGTTTTTACTTATCAAAAACGTTCCATCACATTCCTCTAATTCCATAAATATGATTCTCAAAATTTTTTTTTTTCACTTACTGTTTAATCTCTTTGTTCCAACTTATTGAAAGTCATAACCTCATCAGCCTCGTGATAGAGTTCATCATTATTTCCTATCCAACGGATAGACCGACCACTATTAAATTAATGTACCATTAGGTTTATTCCATTATGAGGCACCGGTAGGAAGTTCTCTTTAACTTGTGGGGCCTACCAGATTAAACTTTCCTTATTAATAGAGCTTTCTCTCTCTTTGTGTACTCTCTTTTAATCTCCTTGTTACCGGATTATCTGGCGAATTTTGTTTGACTTTTCGTACTATAAGCAGTCAATTATTCAGCGTGCTTTAAGGATTGGTAACATGTTAGTGAGTGTAGTAAGTGCATGATTATTGCAAAATAATGTATTTAAAATTTATTGTCATTATTAGTAGAGATGTTTAAGCATACTTTTATTTCCACTATTGAAATTAATAAAAATAATATTTTTTGAAATAAATATTTAATATTTTATTGACAAAAATTTAATCTAAAATTGCTTTGTAATAGATAAGAGCAACTAAGTTTCAAATAAATAAAATTTATTAGAATATTATGATTATTGTTAACAGTAGAGAGACGATGGTCATTCATTAGATTAGTAATGAAAATAAAATCGTAAAAACCTATTTTATTGTATCTGTGCCAACTATTCGGCGTAAATTTCAGGCCATTCTCAGGTCTAAGAACATAAAAATATAATATTTTAAATTTAGCCCGAAGTATTGGAATAAATAAAATAAAATAAATTCAACCTACTTCTACTGCAACGAACACACCCTTGCTAACAATAAATTAAAAAAAAAAAGGATGATTAAAAAAAAATTAATTTTAATCATAAATAAAGGTAGCCAAACGCTCACGCTTTTATCAAAAAATATTATAATCTCTTTAACTATCAAGACATATTACTAATATGTTTCGGTTCTTAAAGCTGTTTCTTAACTTGTATCTATTTTTACTTTGACTTACTACCATATAGACAATATATAATAAGAGAATCATAAGAATCGTGGAAAATTTCGACTATCAGTTTTCCACGGAAATGCGCTTTTATGGTCCCCTGGGTTCTAATAAAGAAGTTTTATAACATGTATTTTATAATATAATTTGTGTATATATGTAAGTTGTTAGCCTAGCTCAAAAATGAATAGTTGTATGAAAGTTAAATTACATATTTAAAGGGGATATATGATATCCAGGGTGACAACATTTTCGATAAAATCAACTGTTCGGAGGTTCCCACTCTGTAAGATCAATTTTTTTTTTTAATTTTCTCAAAAATGCTGTTGTTTACATTAACAATTTATTGCTACTTACAATAGGAATATATCTTTATATCTCAACAGCACTCACGATTTTGATTAAATTCGGTAAATCATGGTACAATTAATAGTTTTTAATATTACTAGATTTTTTCCCCTCATTGAAATAATTTGGTATTTTCTTTAAAAAGAATCTTCATTAAGTACATTTAGTTTTGTTTATTCGAAATAATTAAATTAAAATCTGTACCGCTACTGCCCATAAAGGGTCAGGGGTTCAGTACTTTGTAATGAAGTTCTGTTTCTAGACCAACGGTTATGCAAGGAGGTGATTTGTTCAGGATCACACGCGACCGCCAGATTTTTACTCAATTAAGGGTACCCAATTTAAGAGAATGGGTAGAATCCAGGAGGGCTCCAGACCCCACAGGAGTTGACTCACGGCTACAGTGTAACAGAAAATAATTTTCTGCCCAGCCGGATTCGAACTTGGAGTCCTTGGAGTTAGTAGCCACGCGATTTACTTACCCCGTGGCCTCCGCACGATAGACCATTAGCCATGAGAAAGACTGATTCGGAAAATCACAGTGCGGAATAGTTTCACCACAGTGAATAATATAAAAAATATTTTGAATTTGAAACGAGCGAGGATTACTTTTCATTTAAGGTAAATGAAGTTGTGTGATGCGCGCACCACACTAGATTTTTAATGTAATAATACCAAGTATTATTTTCATTAAAACCTCTAGTACATAAAAATACTAAAATATTTTAAACATGTGTTATATTAAAAAGGCTTTTGCGTGAAATATATTTTTTATTATTATTGTAGATTATACAAAAGTTTAAAAATAATGGACATTAATATTTTTTTTTCATTATATATCATTTTTGAGGTGTTGATTGAATTTATAATCATAATTTAAATTTCATTTTCAATTATTTTTGTATAAATTACAAAATATATATTTTATATTTTTCAAAAAACTAAATTTAAAATTCTTTCATAATTATTTTTATATCTCATTTTCTCGAATATTTATTTTCATTGAAAGTAGATTCTTGTTGATTGGCTCATATAATATTTAAAAAAAAAATAGATTCTAATGGTGAACACTGAATATTTCAATAATGTTTTATCAATCTTTAGTTATCATTCTTAGCATAATTAAAATTCAAACATTTTTCCATAATTTTATTTTTCTTTATTAATCGCCTTGTTATTTCCATTTTGAAGAAAATTCTCTCTTCATTGGTATACACAAGGGAACTTAAACAAGCTTATATAAAAAATAAAAGCCAGACTTAAAAGGTAGAGGGGAGAAGAAAAGGTCAACTGAATGAATGGATGGTCCACAAAACGGAACAGTAACGTTCTAACCCTCTGGGAACCAAACTTTATTTATCCAACCCTCTGCGGGCCTCACTGCGACTTAGGTGTCGAGGATCCCATCTTCAGGGCTTTAAAGTGAAGCTGTAAGACATAATTTTATACTTGTCTTAAGCTTCTTTAAGTGTTCTACTTAATTTCACTTTCATCGCCTATAAAATTCCAGCTCTTTGAAAGCGGAGAATTATTTATATTGTACTTTTAAAAGTGTTTTAATTTTGTGGCAGATGGCATCGAATAAAACCAGTGCTTTTTGAAATTGCTATACAACCGATTTTCAATCAGTTTAATGATTCATGGAATGTTTGTAGTAAATGCTTAAATGATCAATTCCCGTTTGATGTTTCTTCAAGTCGAAGAAAACTAGATCAGAATATTTACTTCCTAACCTTAGCGTTATAGTACAAGAGCATAAAAGAAGAAAAAAGACAGTTATCTCACCCCAATTTTTGATTACATTGATGAAAACCATGTATAATTACGAGTCTAAATTGATGAGTCTGCCAAGTATAAGTAGGGGGAATAAAAAATGGCGGCTGTAATGAAATTTGCTAATATTAATTTATTTATAGTTGTTCGGACAAATTTATATTCATATGTGAATAATAAGAACTACTACTCCTACGAAGATAAGCGTCATAAACTATTTTATAGTAAGTTGTTGTTGTTGTTTGTTGCTTAAAGGCGTAAAACCCTCTAGTCATCAAC
>NW_027114913.1:116693-122262 GCF_000696795.3 Halyomorpha halys
GAACCATCAGTGTATATTAAAAAATAATCCGGTATATTTTCTAGAAGACGCGACAACCGTTCTTTATACTTGACAGATGCGGTCTTATTTTTGTGCATAAGTAACAGACGTAGCATTGTTACTGGTTGTTTTAGAGTCCAAGGTGGGTTCTGAATTTCAGGCTTAATTATCGGAATCGTTTTATAGTAAGTTTAATTTATTAAACTAAAGTAAAGTAATTTTATAATAAGTTAAATTTCCTTTATTTTGAGTGTTGGCAGTCATATGTGCGTCTTATGGATCTAGAGATATATTTTATCAAATATCCAACATTTTATAGGAACAACTAGAAATTAACATTTTTTGAGTTTATTTTGTCAAATATCATAAAAACTACTAGTCCTACAAAAATAAAGATTATTCACTATTATATATAGCTTTAATTTGAGTGCTAATAGATATTTGCACGTCTCATATTTCCTGAGATATAGATTTCTACTGAGATATAGCTAACTACTAATTTTTCTAGCCTCCAAGGGCGTGGCAATCCACCACTTTTTGGCTTCACTTTTGCTTTGAAGGTTACACTACCTTCCTACATTTATGATAAGAAGGGATATAACAACATCAGCTGGCATATTCAAACAGTTTATCTAATTATTACTCATATTTTCAATTATATTTGAAACACATTTTTGTTTAATATTAATTGTTTTTTCATTTTGTTATAGAACGCTTTTATATTCCATTCGGAGGTAATTTTCTTTTGTCTCACGGATTTATAATAAATGAATATATCAGGAAGACTTCTTGTTTATCATTTCAGACTACACATTCACTTAAGAATTGTTAATTAAAATTGGCTTTTAATTTGATAATTTTAAGTAGAAAAAAAACGAAACATTTACTACAGAATAATAATATGATAAAACTAGGCGCATGCTATTAATTTGAGAAACGGCCATACCCACTAATAGCCACAGTATTTCAAAGTTAAGCTCAGCTCGGGTATTAACCACTGGGATAAGAGGTAGGCCTCCAAACGATGGTAATCCGATAGAGTTAATTTAACGACGCCTGGAAAATCTCTTGGTGGAATAAATCCTCCGGTATTATCCAAAAGAGGACAAGGACCGCTTGACAAATCGGAAGAACCTTGTCGAAGAAGAGAAGGAGGGGGGGGGGAGCAGATATTACAGGCCTCTCCAATTAGATTGGTAATGCAGATCCGGATCTGATAAATGGAGATATAGTGGAAGTACGATCTGGATATAATAAATTTTGGACATCCTTACAAAAGTCAATTCAGCTTTAGATTAATGTGTCTAATCTATTAAAATCACTAATGTATTAATTGATTCAAAGTATAAATAAAACCAGAAATAAAAGTTTATTTTTATTTTTATATTTACCGACCTTTTCCGGCGTTCATCCTATCTTTGTGGATCCACATTGACAACTAATATAAAAAGTAAATTTATTTAAATGATTATAAAGAATATGATAAATCCTTTCTACATTTTTCCAAAATACAAATATTGAGCCTTCACCGACATTTCGGGCACTTTCACTATCATCAGGACGATCCATCCTAATAGTAGTTTCATAGTCATATCCATATTAAATACTGTATCATAACTTAATTAATTTTTAATGCACATTAGTTTTTAATATTTTATTTTTACAAAAAAAAAAAAGGGACAAAAATAAATGTCCCTAAAATACTTCATTTTCAGTAGTCATTTACATCTTTATATATAAAAAAAACTTATCTCTGTTTTTCAAAATGCGATAAATCTCGTACCCATAACTTGGGGAGAAAAACATTCCTGAGGTTTTCTAATATTAAATTAAAATATTTTCTATCGGTGTGTGATAAGTCCAATTTGATTTCATCATGGCATTCTTTCCAGAAATACCATATTGCTATTGCCAACCAAGCCAAGAGCTGGAGCAAAATAGGGTACTCTGAAATAAATAAAGTCTCTTAATTACTTTAGTTTCATTTTTCATTACTATCTTTAGTTGAGGTAGGTTGAATTTAATGTTGCCATAGTAATATTTTTAAAAGTACCTACATGTAAAAACAAAATATAATTTTTGGACTGAAGAAACGATGCGAAGAACGAATGTAAAATTTGGGGACTTTTTTTTTTTTTTTTTTTTTAATTTATTGGTTGATATTTACAACTGTATAAAAAAATACAACCAGTAAATTTGATCATAATGACATATGATATGATACAGGATGTAGAGAAACTACCCAGTAGTAGAACTCTAAAACAGTTTACAATATAAGGTCACGAGGCCATTTTCTTTTCAGGCGCCTTGGAGGATTGCCAGGAATGGAAGAGGAAGCAAGGTTAGAAACGAGTGGGTTTGGGTGGTTAGGGAGTTTATTATGGAAGGAATAATATCGGGTTCGGGCTATATCGGTTACATAAGGAACATTTAGGTCTTTATGGATGGTTTGATTAGTAACAAAATAAGGAGCATTGAGGATTTTACGAAGGATTTTGGATTGTAAAGATTGGATACGAGAGGAATTCGAAGGTTTAGTGGAGCCCCAAAGCTCAACTCCGTATATCCAGATGGGCCTTATTATTGTCATGTAGATCAGTCTTTTGTAATGAGTTGGAAGTTTAGACCGTTTGTCTAGTAAGTGCTGTAGTAGTCGGAATCTGCGTGCAGTTTAAAATTTGGGGACATAAAATGGTAAACCAGTACATGAATAGCCAACACAATATATAATTCTTCAAATATACAATCTTGTTAGAAATATTTTTCCTCAGGATTAAGAAATGCCTTATTTCCGTCCACTCTTGGCGAAGTTTGCTCTAGTATTGCCAGATTCAGAGGTTAGCGTAGAGTGTGTACCCCTCAGAAAAAAAAAATTGACCGCAAAAATCTGTTTTAGTCATTTAAAAATAAAAAAGAAAGACAATTTTTCAACTTTCTACCAATATTTACAGAAATAAAAACATTTAATAGTGGTTTATTCATTTTATATTTTATAATGAATTTCATTCATTTACGGGTTATTTCGTCTGACAAAAAAAAATTCTCCTTCGTAGAATTCTTTTTACATTTTAAGAAAAATAATAGATTGTTTATTTATGAGGGCCAGGCAGAAACTATCTGTAATTAATATTCCGACTGTAAATCACAAAATCCTTTCACACAATTCCAGATGATGATGAAAATTGTTTGAAACTAGAATAGGAATCTGTTAAAGAACATTTATTTCACATTGAGAATGTAATTTTCGAATAGCGTACTAATATATACAATTTTTTTACTTTGTATTGTTATAATATTTACATTAAGTAATTTTGAAATAAAAGAAAATGAAACTCATAGCATTCAAAAGAAAAAAAATTTCTAAAAAGAAAATTTAAAAGTTACCTTATTTGGTTAGACCTGCCTTGAGGTGAGTTATTGTTATTGTGTAAAAAATAGATCATAGACTTCAATAGTAGATATTAAATTTGAATTTCTTTTAACTTTTGTGATATAAATTAAATAATTGATATTGATAAAAAGCAGGATTAAACAATAAACCTTTTAATAAAAGGTTTTGTTGGTGAAAATATTATATTCATGTTACTTAAGTTTCTGGGCAAAAATAATCAAATAATGATATAATATATCAAAAAAATACTCGACATACGGATTTGAATTTCACTTAGTTCAGTAAGATTTTACAATCATTGGCAGCACTGTGCCAGTGAGACTAAAAATTATTTTAACAACATCGAAGTTGTAAGTTTAAAAAAAATATGTATGTTTGAAAGTTCAAAACAATTTTTGATTTAAAATCGAAAACTTTCATTTTCATTAAAAATAACAAAATACTGATTTTCTTGAACATTAAATCAAGAGATGAGTTTTAAAAGATACCAGCAAGAGATAATTATCGGTAACGATTTACAAAGGTGAATAATAACGTGCGGTAAACGTGACAGGTACTTACTTATTTGCTTTAGGCAACAACGAAAACTCATTACCTGTGAAAATTCAAGTGTATTTTTTGAAAAGTATTTAAACTGCTAGTTTTTGTTTTATTTTTTTTTTTTTATGTACACCTATCATTGTAGATTTTTTATTGGGCTTATTAAACCTTATTTGTTGGTAAAATAATGAAAAGTAATATTAATAAATTTTTTTTTTACATATCAGCTATAAAAAATACATGTATGCCAGAGATTTAAACTGTTCATTATATTTTGTAAAATTATTTTATAATTAAAAACTTATGTATCTAATAATTATTAATTAATATATAATAATGATAATAATTTCGGTGGTGTATAGTGAGCATAACTTGTAGGTTGAATCGCGAGTAACGAAAGATGAGGTGGTTGAGCTTTCGGATTTGGAACCATCAGTATATATTAAAAAATGTTCCGGAATATTTTCTAGAAGACGCGACAACCATTCTTTATACTTGACAGATGTGGTCTTATTTTTGTGTATAAGGGACATATGTAGCATTGTTACAGGTTGTTTTAGGGTTCAAGGGGAGTTCTGAATTTCAGGCATCATTATCGGAATTGTTTTAAATATAGAGATAGCGAGGTTTATTGTTACAACAGAAAGTGTCAAAGAGCCTATAAAGAGGAGAACTATCCATATTGAACAGCTAAAACCTCCAGCAATTGGAATACAGAATGTCCTCCTATTGCCACAACAAGATTGGACTACACAAAATGTAATTATTTTATTTTATTTTTTTGTTTCTAGTTTGTTTGCTAGTTTTGTAGGTGTAACTTTCAAAAACTTTTTTTTACACGTTATTGTAATTGTATTGTAATTGTAATAATTAAGAACAATGGTTTCTTTTCTTGTATTTTTAAGTTTAATTTAGGTATATATACATTAACTAACTTTAGGCTAATTTTATTTTACAGTGTTATTGGTGTATGTATTTTTCTTTTGTATATGATGGAGTTTACGTGTACTATAAGCTTATTGTTTACTGGCTACAGTTTATTGTAAATAGTTTGAATTTTTTTATTTTATTTTATATGTTGTTATATTGTTCATTATAAGTTAACGAGGATTGTTCGTAAACTGGTAGGGGGAAGTTACTTGAGGACGATAATAGCTGACAGGCAGTATCAGCTGATCGGGTCGAACAGCTGATTGATATGTAAATATAGCTGAATAATGTATAGTAAATATGCTGAACTCAGTAAAAGCCATTCTATTCCTGAAACCCGTGAGAGTCATTTCATACCCTTTTCACTTTTTTTTCATAGTTTTCTCTGGACGAAACTTAAGTTATATCTAAGTTACGGACTGGATCAGCTGATGAGTCAGCTTCGATGTTAGCAGACTGAGTAGATCAGCTGATCGAATGTATATAAAGAAATATACTGAACACAATAAATCCAGTATTTTACAGCAGTCTAAGTGTGTCAGATCTTATTCCTTTTTCCCTTTTTTAACATTTTCCTTTCGCCGATACTTAAGTTATATGTGTATATATATAAGTTAAGTATTGGCGAAAGCAAAATGTCAAAAAAGAGAAGAAGGAATAAGATGTAACACGTTTGAACTGCTGTAACATACTGGCTTTATTGTATTC